>NW_023270231.1:10646553-10663754 GCF_011800145.1 Mirounga leonina
TATATATATATATATATATATATATATATATATATATATATATATATGGTCATACTAGTTTTCTTGAACATAAGAAATATTCATATAGCCCTGTAACTTTCTTATGCCTACCATCTGGCATGTGAGGTTTTTCCTAACTAGTGAGGTTCAATATATCTATTTATATAAATCAGTTTTCCCTTTTGTAGTTAGCATACACTTAAACCTTGCTTTTTTATGTCTTATTATAATTTGACTTTTAATTGAAGTGTTTGCATATTAGTATATGTCATTTTTATATAGATGAGATTTTATAGCTTTTTGTTTTACATCCTAAAATTTTTATTTGTTTTATATTCTTTTTTTTTTAAAGATTTTATTTATTTATTTGAGAGCGAGAATGAGAGAGAGAGAGCATGAGAGGGGGAGGGTCAGAGGGAGAAGCAGACTCCCTGCCGAGCAGGGAGCCCGATGCGGGACTCGATCCAGGGACTCCAGGATCATGACCTGAGCCGAAGGCAGTCGCTTAACCAACTGAGCCACCCAGGCGCCCCATATTTGTTTTATATTCTTAATTTTTACATTTTTTATTCATTTTAGATTTTTAAAAATTCTCCTTTCTCCTTGTTTCTCTGTTTCCCTTTACCTACATTATTTTGGATTAACTAAATATATATATATTTTTTAGAATTTTATTTTGATATGTCCATTTATCTTTGCATTCATTTTATAGAGTTTCTCTAAAGATTACAGTATTCTTCCTTGATATTTTATAGTTTATTTAACATTAATATTGCACCAGCCTATTTATTTATTTATTTATTTACTTATTTACTTACTTACTTATTTATTCTAAGCCCCCACTTTTAATACAGAATGAACTCTCCCAACCTAAGCATAGTGGTATTCTTTAACACTTGACATCTAAAAGCTGCACTTCAGGAATATTCCGAGAGTTTTCACAGTTACTGGGGAAGCTTTAAAAAGAAAAAGTAGGGGTTAAAAAGAAGGCTTCAGATGGTAGCATAGTATAACTGGTATGAATACAGGCTTAGATCTTACCTCTCCCACTACATTCCTCTATTTTTCTACAAAATCCTTTTAGCATCTGATAATTTGATCAGATTTTTCATTTTCAACAAGTAACCTTTACTTCCCACCATGTCCCAGATAACTGAGAGTCTTAAGATTTCCTAGAGGTGGTCCTCAAGCATTAAGTCCCCCTTATATATAAGGCAACCATTCATTTTAATTTCTGTTGGAACAGGGTTTTATGCTCCAGACTGAACTTTCACTAGAGCACATAGGATATTCAAAAATGTTTTCCAAAGCTCTCTTTTGTCCCATTCGGGACAATCAGAATGTAATAGAAGTGCCAGCATATGTAAAATGTAGGAATGTTTCAAATATGTAGAAAAATGTATTCCATTTTTCTAATATATATATTATAATTTTATATGTATCACATTTATAGATATTATAAAACTAATATAATAAATTTGTTATTTTAAATAAACTTCAGATGAAAATAGTGTTTTTAAAAAATTTACCTATTTCCATCATTTTTGATTCTCATTATGTTTTACATACATTGTGGGACATCATCTGATATCCCTCTTCAGTCTGAAAAACTTTCTATAGCTTCTATTGCAGTGAAAGTCATATTAGTTTATTTTAATGGAATATGTCTTTGTTTTAATTTTGTTTTTGAAAATATATTCGCTACATATACAATTTTGGATTGATGATTTTTTCCTTTCAATATTGTACAGATGTTATTTCATTGTCTTCTGTCTGCCAAAGCCTCTAATGAAATGATAGCTAAATTTGATTCATTCCTTTATGTAATTTTTCATTCTTTTCTAGTTGATTTCAGGATTTTCTTTGTTTTTATATTCACTAATTTAATTTTTAAGGGTCTAGATATGAATACCTTTGTATTTATTCTGTTTGAGGTTGCCTGAACGTTTTGAATTTATATCTCTAACCATATTGGGGAAATTTTCAGCTGTTATTTCTTTAATAAATATTATGCTACATTTTCTCTTCCCTCTCTGGGATTCCAAATGTTAGGCATTTTAATATTGTCCCACAGGTTCATGAGGCTGTTTATATTTTTTCATCTTGTTAAGCTTTTTCTAAAGATTGAATAATTTACTTCTTTCCTCAATTATCAAGTTTACAAATTCTTTCAATATGAATCTGCTATTGATCTATTACATTAAAAGTAGCTACTTCATGTTTCAGTTACAAAATTCTGTTTTCTTCATTTCATTCCTAATTCTTGATCAGGTGTTTCTATCCTGTCATTTATTACAAACAAATTTTCACTCAGCATGATTTTAAAAACTACCTTAAATTTTTATTTATTATTGCTGACATCTCTCTCATTGGGGGGATGGTCTCTTCTCTTGGTGGTGTATCACATATTTCTGTTTCTTTGGGTGCTATTTAATTTTTGGATTGTATGCTGGACACTGAATAATGAATTACAGAGATTCTGAATTTTGTTTTGTTTCTCTGAAAAATATGCCTTTAAAAAATAGGCAATTAGCTTGGCTGAACTCAAACTTTGAACTCTTTCTCCACTAAGGTAGACAGCAACTGAAATCTCATCAGGTCTTCAGTCTTCACTATATTTCTTGGAATATGCCTTGTGCATATCAGGTTAATTGTTCAACCAGCAGTTTGGGCAGAGATTTTGCATGTTATGTGGGGCTTCCCAGTGATGGCACCATCCCACTTGGCTTTCCTCTTTCACTTTCCAAGTGCTGTGGTTTCCCCAAATTCTCTTCTTCATTTCTTCAAGTTTGTGAGAGTACATCTTTTCTATCCCCACATTAAACGCTCCACATGGCAAACACTGGAATCCTATCCTCAGAGTACAAATTGCAAAAAAGGGTGGAGCTTAAATAAGGCCTATTATTTCTTCCTCATGTCAGTATCCCATCAGTATATATCTGTTTTTGTTTACTCTCCAGTACCTTGAGTTAGGTTTCATGTATTGTGTACAGTTACATTTATTATCTGTGGAAGGATTATCACTATAAGCGTTACTCATAATTTTCCATTGTGCATGTTGTTTGCCTTTCTTATTATTTCTTTGTAAAGCACTGGCATATTTTTTTTAATTATTGAAGTATACCTGACCTATGATATTGTATTAGTTTCAGGTGTACAGCACAGTGATTTAAAATTTCTGTACATTATTCACTCCTCATCACAGTAAGTGTAGTCACCTTCTGTCACCATACTTTATTACAGTATTATTGACTACATTCCCTATGTTGTACTTTTTATCTCCATCACTTACTTATTTTATAACTAGAAGTTTATACCTCTTAATCCCCTTCACCTATTTTGCCTTTCTTATTTATTTAATTTTTAAAGGATAATATGCTGTGTAAAAATATATAAGTAATATTAATCTCTACTGAAAGAAAGATATGCTAAGATATGCAACATGTATGAAACCACACACATGTATACATAGATGTACGCCTCCAACGTCACTGAGATTAGCTATTAATAGATTTGTGTGTATAGTTCTAGAGTTATAGCTCTGTTCAAGTGTTACTTTACAAAATAATATGTTTTTGTTTGTTTTTTTAAAGATTTTATTTATTTATTTGACAGAGAGAGACATAGCGAGAGAGGAAATACAAGCAGGGGAAATGGGAGAGGGAGAAGCAGGCTTCCCGCGGAGCAGGGAGCCCGATGTGGGGCTGGATCCCAGGACCCTGGGATGATGACCTGAGCCGAAGGCAGACGCTTAACGACTGAGTCACCCAGGCGCCTCCAAAATAATATGTTAATAAGTGTTTGTGTGTGTTTACAAACCCTGACATTATTCTAAATCTTATTCTGACATTTTGTCTCTTTATTATCTTTTTTTTTTTTTTAAGATTTTATTTATTTGACAGCGAGATATAGTGAGAGAGGGAACAAAGCAGGGGGACTGGGAGAGGGAGAAGCAGGCTTCCCGCGGAGCAGGGAGCCCAATGCGGGTCTCCATCCCAGGACTCTGGGATCATGACCTGAGCTGAAGGCAGATGCCTAACGACTGAGCCACCCAGGTGCCCCTATCATCTTTCTAATATTGCATGGTCTTCTATTCATATCATTCTGACCTTCACCATCATCTTCTTTTTCACTACAAAATCTAACATACTTTGTGTTTATTCCATTTTTACACATGCTAGTACATGTAGTACACATTTTTATTACTCATTATATATGATGTTTATAATTTAAGCGTATATTTCTTTCTTAAATTTAATGATGAAAAAATTGAGATTTTTGTCTTGATTTTGAGAATATTAAGAATCTAGAATATGCTGCTTAATGCTCACAGCATATAAATAATAGATCCAAAGTTATATAGAATGCTTATTTTTGACAGTTTCAACAGTTTAATACAACACAATTTATTCAAATATTTATTCAATTATTCATATTGCAGCATTAATGTTAAATCTTATAAAAACTATATTGGCAAGTCAATGTATGCATAAGGAGCATTAAAATATACAGTTAGAGAGATAAGATTAGGACAAATGAAGAGCCATAAATGCAACGCTAGAGACTTTGTAAATTATGCTTAAGCAACAGAAAACTAACAAAAATCTCCAAGCAGTGGAATAATATGATTACAGTGACTTGATTAGCAGTTTGAGTGTCAGTTATAAGCTGTGGGATGTTATGACAAGAAGACTAATGATCAAACTATTGCAGAAGTTTGAGGAAGATTGTGTGTACTCAAATCAGGCAGTAGAAAAAGAAAATTATAAAAAGGGTATGGATGCTAGAGATCAGTTATATAAAAAAAAAGTAAGTCAACTTAACAAATTAACATCTTAGTGTTAAAACAAAAAAGTACAAATAAATGCCAAATGAAGTCTAGATATTAAACAGTATTAAAGATGACATAGAGCAAAGCAACTGTTTTTCAAGAAGCTAGGTAATTGAGGTTCATTTCTTTTTTCTCCTGGCTTGATTTGTGTGGAGATAACATGTTCAACTCTGATTCTTTCAATCTTTCATTTGCTTCCCTGTTAGAAATAGTTCATGTTTACTTTCAAATAATTGCAGCCTTTTATTTAGGAATATAGCATTGTGGGAAGTGTTCAAACATACAGACTACTATTTAAACACAGAGAAGAAGGTTACCTAAATTGCTCAGAACTTTTATAAATTACAAATGTAGGTGCAATAGTTACATTTCAGTCAGTAGGTTGTTTAAGTTATTTCACTTGCCGTGTTGAGTAAATTATGTGAAACATATCATCAATTATGTAATTACAAGGGCCAAAACAAAGGGGACTTGTGTTTTACGTTTGTGCACATTTAACGGACTGTTAATGCTCTCTTCAGTAATGCCTAATTCTATAGTGGTTATACAGAGAAAGAGTTGAATGTTTTACATACATTCCTCTCAGATAATGATATATATTATTTCTGTAATGAAATGTTCTCAAATGTGTTTCACATCCTTTTTGATTAAAAAGAACTAATTTTAAATGCATGATTATTACAGAAGACTACAACTTGAAGTCTCTTGAACATTTTAAACTGAAGATTTTCTCATTTTTATCAACTTTTTCTATTTAATTTTCACATGCACTACCTTTATTTTGTTACATTTAGAGTTGCCACTGCTGACTGGAAAAATACAGGCCTAGATATTTCTTCTTCCATAACATATCTACTTCTATTTCCTTGTTTATATTAAATCTTAAGGAGTTTTTTGCTAAGTTATTGAACTGAAAGTTCAAATAAGTGACTCACTGTCAAAATATAGGTTACTAGTTTATTAATATTTTAACATTTTCCTTAGGCAAATATTAAAGCAACTGCCATTAAGTGAAGGATTTATGAATAAACTGCATCTGGATATAAGACATATAATTGTTGTCTAGGACAATAGCATTACTTTGAAAGGTTTTTAGCCAAAGTATTTATTACTTAGCCTATTAGAACTGCTTTCAAACATGAATTATAGATAATCAACCTCTCTTTAAGATGGATTTACTTCATTTGAAATTAAAATATTTTGCATATTTCTATTAAGGAGTCATATTAATATAAAGAACATTCCTTGTGGTGATTGTGGGCTACAGAAAGCTTGCATTTTGAAACATTAAATGAAATTAAAATAAGATTCTCTAAAAATGAGGCCATGTCTGTCATGAACATTATTCTTATAGTTGATTTGATTATTTAACATAATTATATAGAAGAGTTGAAAATTATGCATATATCTCTGATATTAACCACATAAGTGATACACATAAAGCCTTTCCCAGCCATAAAAATAATAAATCCAGTAAATACATCTATTGTGTTTAAGTATGTTAAATCTCAGGTAATTGCATTCTTTTTAATGTCATACATAAAGTAATTTTCTCTTAGGCAGAAATATTTAATTTTATTCTGTATACTTTGACAGTCTCTGCTACTTTGATAGAAGGAGGTATGAAAGTAGGAAAGAAGGAAGGAAGGAAGGAAGGAAGGACGGACCAGAGAAGTGATTGAAAACAGATTATCAAATGTCCGTGGAAAATGGAAGGAGCAGCCCTTAAATGCTGCTTACAATTTATTTCAATCTTACTATCCCATTTTACTTTTAGCTTTACCTGCAATATTATTTGTGTGATTTGGCCAGGTTATTTGCTCTCCTTCTACTTCTGCTTTCCTATCTGCAAAATGGGGATGTTAGCAGTACTCATATAGGAGGATATTTATCGGGATTTAATGAGACAGTATCTGTAATGCACTTAGCTTTAGGACTCCCCTGTTATCACACAGGGGACACTGAAGAGAAATCATCTCAGAAAAGTAGTTTGTTTTTTTTTTCTATATGACTTCACATCTTAAAGAGATGGTTTAATTTCACTGAAAAACTCTGAAGGGGGAAATAAAGAAAATTTTATAGTAGGGAGATTTTATTCTTTATTCCCAAAATGTACTGTTTCATTCCTTGTATTTTTAAGAATGGTTTCTTTTATAAGTTAATTCTATGAAATTTTTGAGACTGATCAAGGATATTGACTCATTAAAGTCATCCTTGTTATTTTTAATTCTTGATTATTACTTAATGTTTTATTAAAATATTTTAACCAGAGCATAGCCAATTTCTAGAGTACAAGCTTGTTAGTACAATTAACACATATTAATTCAACACGTATTTGTTGAGTTTTTACTCCATACTTGGTAGAATGCTAGTCGTGGGTGGTACACAGAAGAATAAGATAGCCAGAATGAGATTTTAAGCAAAGTCTAGCAGAGGGTTGTTTCAGCCTGAATGCTCCGCCCCAGGGAAATCTGGGATCCATATTAAGCCTGAGTTGTCTCATTCTGAATTAAGGGAGCTGGGCTTTTCTAGTCCTCTAGGCCACAGTCATTGGCTAGGGGCTTTCCCAGAGGAATGAGATTCCCAAGAACTTCTGACTCTATGCATTGGGTACATAGTGGTTCCAATAGCTTGAAGTCTGACTGCAATAGAAAAGTCACAGGTGAAGATTTTTGAAGGCAATTCAACATTTAAAGTGGTGAAAAGGGGCATATGCAAACTGTGAAAAGGATGCAAGATGATCTGAAGAAGCACTAGCCATTTCCTCTACATATTTCCAGCATAAATTTTATGATGATTGAATAAAATATCCACATGTAATGTTTATAGAGTCCTTGGCACAGTCAGAACTGAATAAGTATTAAGGGTAAATGAAAAATCTTTGGGAATTTACAGGTGTGCATCAAGCCTAGCTTTGGGGGGGGACATGAGCCTTGAACGGATGTCAGGAAGAACTTACTAAAGGAGTCAGCATCTATGCTCTTTCTCAAGGTATGACTAGCCCAATGGGGAGAATTATTTCAGAGAAATAGAGGGATGAACAATGAAAGTATGGAAGGCGGAGAACAGCAGGTGTAAAAGTCACAGACAAGGAAGAAAAGTCATTAGAGAAATGCAGTATTTTCATGTGACTTGAGTTGACCCCAAGAGAGAGAAAATTTAGAGGTCAACAAGTCATGTTAAGGATGCATTACTTTGGGGACGCCTGGGTGGCTCAGTCGGTTAAGTGTCTGCCTTCAGCTCAGGTCATGATCCCAGGGTCCTGGGATCGAGTCCCAAATCAGGCTCCCTGCTCAACGAGGAACCTCCTTCTCCCTCTGCCTGCCACTCCCCCTGCTTGTGCCTTCTCTCTCTCTCCCTAATAAATAAAACCTTAAAAAAAAAAAGGATGCATTACTTTGGGGTTCATTCCTGCATTCCTTCATTCATGTATTCATTCTCTCAACCAATGTTTACGGAGGGTTTAAAAAAAAAAATTTATATACCAGGCACTCTTTTATAAAGTGAACAAAATGTACATCATTAAACAAAATAAAAGTCACTAAACTTGTGGCTTATAATAAAGTAGTCCAGACAATAAGCAAGAAACAAAATACATAAGTAAAACATGTAGTATATTAGGTGGTGATAAATGCTTCAGAATAAAGAAAAAAAAATAGCATAAGGGTGTTAAAGAGTGCCAGGAGTTACATTTATAAAGACGGTGGTCAGACTACATCCCACTGGGAAGGTAATATCTGAGTAAAAACTTGAAGGAAATTTACTGAGCAACAGACATGACTGATACATTAAGGGAAGAGCAAGGAAGTTAGCATTGTCGAGAAGAGCAAGTACAGAAGAGAGAATTGGTAAGTGATATCAAAGAAGCCTTGTAGGCCATTGAAGAAAATTTATCTCTTGCTCTGAATGAAATGGGGAATGACTGCATGGTTTGAGTAGAGGAGGCAAAAGATCTGAGCGTTTTTGAAAAACTACCCTGTTGACCATATTGAGAACTGACAGGGGAGGGAGTTATTACAAGCAGTCAAACCAATTAGGAGCCTATTGCCATAATTAAGGTGAAAGATTATGGTGGCTTGGAAATATGTAGTAAGAATTGGTGGATTCTAAATATGATTTGATGGTGCATGCTGGAGTTCTTGGTAAACTGGAGGTCATATATGAGAGGCATCAAGAATGACTCAGAGATTGTGGCTTTGAGCAAATGGAAGAAGGGAATTGCCAGTAATTAAACTATGAAGACTGTGAGTGTAACATGTTGGAGTGGGGGTGAGGTCAATTCAGTTTGGGATTAGTTGTGATTGAGATGTGTTATCAAGCATTCAAGTGGAATATCAAGTAGGTAGTAGGTATATGTCTTGATTTTTAGAGCCAAGTGTAGTTGAAAATATAAATTTGGAAGTTGTTTGCATATAGATGGCATTTAAAGCTGTACAACTAAATGAAATTATGAAGAGAGTGAGTCTAGTTAGAATTAGAAAAAGAGGGCAAAGAAGGTTTCACGTAAAGATATAACAAAGTGAATGGTTGTTTCAGATTGTTCTCTCTGGTAGCACAGAGAGAAAAGTTAGACCATCCCCCAGCTCTGATTTGTTAATTAGAAAACAGACATTGGTAAACTTCTTACTGAGACCACTTGGCAAGTTTTCTGGGAGCACTGCTTAAGAATTACATTTCTCATCAAAACCTGTAGCTATTGTTGCATAAAATTTAGTGGCTTAAAACAACAGACATTTATTATCTGAGTTTTTGTGAGTCAGACTTCGATCAATCCTCTGCTTTTAGGTCTATCACAGGGCTGCAGTCAAGGTATCAGTAAAGGTACATTCTCATCTGAAGGCTCAGGTGGAGGAAGAATCTTCACAGCTTCACGTGGCTGTTGACAGGTTATAGTTTCTCCAAGGTCATATTTGAACAGAGCGTCTTATTTCTTCTACAGGCCATACTCAGTTCCTTGCCATATGGGCTTCTGCAGCTTGTTTCTCTTCAAAGCGAGTGCGTGGAAAGAGGCACAGATGGGGTTGGGGGAGAAAGGGAAACAGAAGTCATAGGTTTTTATAACCAAATACAGGAAGGCTTATCCCATTACTTTTGTCATATTCTATTCATTAGAAGCAAGTCAATAGACCCAGGCCGCAGGCAGGTGAAGGGATTTCCCAGGACATGAATACCAGGCAATAAGATTATTACAGACCATATCAGAAGTTGCCTACTACATACTACATATTATTAAATAGTTATGGCCTTAGATATTATTAATTATGTTTACTAACAAGTTTAAATTCCTTCCTTGATCTCCTTTATAGACTCCTAGAAAGATCATCTTTCCTTTCTAGAAACCCTCCACCTGCTTTTTGATATTTCAGTAAAGAGTTGTAATTTTTGTATGCATTCTGCTGCTAGGTGTTGGTTAGTACAGAATTTCTAAACACATAATATTGGTGCCAAGAACTACTTGTCCATAACACCTTTTCCTTGTAAATTTTAAGGGGAGCATCCATGTATTATTACGAGTAAAAGTAATCATGTAGGGATTTTTTTTTCACCTTCGAAATAAATGTGTATATGAACTCAAGTAAAGGAAAGAAGAAAATTATGTGATGTTGTAGAGTGAAAGATATTAGCTGTGATCATTTAGCAGAAGCCTCACTTTCTCATTTCTCAGGGTCTCCCCCAGCCCTTGCACATGGCAACATACATTCACACACAGATGTGTCTGTGCCTGTTCGCTCAAGAAGAGGTAAAAACTCAAAAGAACTTAACATAACAGGCTTTGCCAGTAAAATGTCTTTTCTTAATTATGGGGGCCCCAAATCAATTTAGTTTTGTAGCATTGCTCATTTCAGTTTTCTTCTCTGCTCATTTCTGTTTGTCATTTTCTTGTTGCCCCTTGATTAAGACTCCTGCTGTCAAAACTGACACAACATCTTCCCACCCACAACATCTGGATTCTGCCATCACACTTTACCCCCATGCAACAACAGCCAAATACAGATGTCAGTTGAATGATCTTTATCAGGCCTGACAAGAATTTGCACCTCTGTTGGTGATAGATTGGAGGAAAATTTGAATAAAATACCTACATTTATATAATGTTGCTCATCATGTCTATTTTAAGTAAATGCCTTTTATATTTTGCTATACAGTCAGTTCCCATTTTTCATCACTATGTGTTGCTAAACACTGTAGAGGGGATTAACGTTTTTTCACAAGAACATCAGAGAGGCAATTTAAAAACCATCAATAAATTAGGAGTTAAATTCACAATAATTTTAAATTGTAAAAATTATATGGAATAGTAATTTCAGAATTATAGAGATTGGACTTCACATTCAAAGATGATGGAGCTAGGAGAAATTACATGGCCAAGTACTTGTTTGAAGAAAGAGTGTACCAAACAGAAGGAACAGGCTATACAAATACATGTTTATAAAATATGTAAGTTATAAGTTTATAAGATATATAAATTAAAATATCCATGGTGTAATAATACCATGGGTCTAAAAAGGCCATTTTACTTTGTCCATTCTTCTTAATAATATACCTTGAGAAATGACATGCTGTATTTTTTTTTCCAAACACATGGAGAAGTTATAGTATTAAAAAAAAAAAAACCTATGGTAAGATTCTATCATTCATCATTGAGGAATGAAAAAAAATCAAGAAAAATGGGATTATGAAGTCCCTTGTAAATATGTCCATTTCATGAAAATAAAACAATTATCATACATTATAGAAAATATCAATTCTATTATATTTTAAATATGTTGTAATTGATAAGAATAATGTCCATGTGTGATCTCTGCTTCTTTTAAAAATTATCTTTCTCCAGTTTCCACAAGATACTTGAAAACTCAATTTGCTTTACTGGCAGATAATACTAATTCTAAAAGGAATTTTTCCAAATAGCATGTATATTTAGATTCCCACCTCCCTGATTTCATCATGGTCCCCAAAATGAAACAGTTCCCCAACATATGTTATTGGCTTTTCTTAAATGCATTGTAGCTACTTCATGTTGGATTGTCTAAGGATTAGGAATACTCTCTGCTCTCTCTCTTTTAATGCCTCACTGTAAAAACTTTCATTCCTTTTCTTCCATACATGCTACCTCTTACTTCAATTGCCAAACTTCTTCTATTTCTTACTTCTCTCTTTTTTACCTTACTTTTTTTTCCCCTAACAAATGTAACTTAATACTTATGACCAGAGATTTGGGGGCCAGATAAAATGTTTATTTTGATTCCAACACTTACAGATAATCTTAACTTCAGACAATTTACTTAAGCTTCCTTAGCCTCAAATTCCTGATCTATAAAAACAGGTAACAAAGTAATGGGACTTTTGGCATAGGACTATGGTTACTATTAAATGAAGCAACAAGGATAAATAGAGCACAGCCTGCTATGTGATAAATAGTCCATAAAAGGTAGTTACTATGAAGATGACGATGAAATTGAAGAAAACAAAGATGACACCCAACAAAGGAGCTCTTTTCTACTACCAATAAAATTTTCTCTATTGTAAAAAATAAAAAAGAGATTAGAAAGCAAAGCTACATATACTAAAATACTAAATACGTGCTTAATATGGCCAATATGTTAATCAGAGTGAGGATCTAAATATGTACATATCTGCTGAACTATATACATTTAAGATTAATGTGTGTTTTATACTCACGTATGTTGTGTCTCAATCAAAATGTAAAAAAATAAAATATATTACTGTTTCCAAATTAAGCTATGAATACAATCAGAAATATCCTAATTCTTGTGAATGAAAGAAAATATTCATCAAAAGCCAGAGACTTGTGTCTGTGGCCTAAGCTTCGCTTACCCTCTAAAAGGTCCTATTTTCACTTAAAGTGATCAACTGATATTAGTTGACTAACTTAGCAAAGTATGTTTTCACTACCATTTGTCCATTTTGAGATTAATCTCTGTCCCTTTCCAATACTTAACCAAGTCTCTAAAGTGTTCATATCCCTGACTTCTTACTATATATTGGGTGACTATTATCTCTAATTAAATAATTCTAGAAGTTGGATTTTGACTCCTTGGAGAATGCTTGAGTAGAAAAGAGTGAGATAGCTATTTCGTATCCTTCGCGTACTCACTCAATGGAAGGCAGTGTGTATAGTGGTTAACAGCGTAATCTTTGGATTCCAGTTATAATAATACATAATGCACATTGCAAATTCTTATACAGAGACAAACACTGGTTTAGTGCTTTACAAATATTAAATACAAATATCATTCTATCCTTATGAAATTCCGTAAGAGTTGCAAGCAGCATCCTAGAGGTGATTTAGGAGTCGTTCAACCAGGACTCGGATCCTAGGTCCAAATAAAAATTTATTGAGTGACTATGGACACGTTACTTAACTTCTCAGGGCCACAGTTTCTTCTGCTAAATTTAGGTAATTTCAAAAGAGGGTTTGATTAGAGAATCAGACTATTCTGAGAGAGAGAGAATAAGGAATTAGTAGGAATTAGACCTTATAGTTATGAGAGTAGTCTATGTAAGAATATTGCCTCCAGTTTGGGATCTGAAGTCAGATGGACAGTCAATCAGGAAGAAAAATTGACATGAAATCGGGGCGAATGAGGACAAACTGGGACCCATGTGAACTAACTGGAATGTACATGGTCAGCTGATACCCGTGTTGATCTCACACCAGCTCCAGCCTTGATGATGTGGTTGACTTGCTGGATAAATTGGTGCCTGTCAGTATATCACAGTGCACACCTGACTGAGGATTCAGAAAAGCTGAAAGAGACTGGCAGGACCTGGACAAGCTACGCACCGTGGATACTGACCCGCATCAACTGGATTTGCTAGCTGATCAGTGACAAAGTACATGGGCTGCAAATGCCCCTAGCCCCGCACAAAACTCTGGAGCGTAAAAATGGCTGTAGATCCATTTTCACCATTTAAATTTCACGTAATGTGTGTGTGTGTGTGTGTGTGTGTGTGTGTGTGTGTGTGGCGCCAACCGTAGCCAAGACCATACAGAGAAGATTTCAGACGTGATATTAATCTCGTATAAGTTGTTTTTGTGAGGACAGTGGGAATTAGTGAATGAAGAGTCCTCAGTACAATGATTCCCTCTCCCAAATTTGCCCTGGGCCAAAAGGAGCAGACTCACCCAGACATACTTCTTTCCATGAAGAATTCTGTATCCTGTCATTGGTCGGTGTGGATGAGATGCAAAAGTCTATTCCTTTTGCCTCATTTTGTTTTTGTTGTTGTTGTTTTTTGTTTGTTTTGTTTTGTTTTCCTCATTTTGAATTAACTTTTAAAGACTATCTCAGGTCAAATGCTTCCTGTGGAATGTGCTGAAGCTCCTGAGTCAGTTCAGCTTTCCATCTAATCTTACTTCCTTCACTGTCCAGTAGGGGTATATCCTGTGAGCCATTCCCAGTGATCCTCCGGCTTCTGTCTTCACCTCAGAGACTTTCTCTGGGAACCTGACGTAAGAGAGGGATCATATTATAGGTGATCGTAGAAAGCCAGAGGAGTTAGGAACACCCATCATACAGGCCAGTGAGCTAAATTCTCATCACCATCATCATCCTCCTCATCATCAATAACATTGCTTTATACCTCAGGAAGCAAGTTAATCTTGTTTGTATTAAGGAAGACAAAACCTTTCTTATCACCAGGGCCTAATGAATCCAGGATATATTTTTTAAATCACTCAATAATTGGGTATGACTATGAAAAATGAAATAATTTAATTTGAATATTAATAATTAAATATAAATATATTTATAAAATAATTATATATTAAATATATTTATATTTAAAGGTCCATGTCCTCACTTTCTACCTTCATTGTTGTTACTAGAAAGGGTGATGTCTGAAGCCACTAGGAAAGCGGTGTGTTGAGGATGGTGTCAAAGCTGTTCCACGTGACGATAGCCCTGGATGACTTTGCAGAGCACCGTCTCCTACATGAGATATAAATAAACCATTATTATCTCACTTGAAACACTGAATTTTTTAATCTCATTACAGCAGCCTACCATTTATTCCCTCTAATACCCAAAACCATGAAGTAGTTGAATCAGGAGGAGAACTCAGTTTTATTTAATGCGAAAAAAAGTAAAATCACAAACACATGCCATACTACCTCCCCAGCTTTTGCAAACTAGAAAGAGAAACTCTCTGGATGAGAACTAACTTCCTTGACTTATGACTGATAGAAATAAGAGATAGAGATAGGGCAGCAAAAACAGTTAAGAAAACTTCTAGGTGGCTTAGCTTATAAACAGGTAAGGCATATAAATGGAGCAGGCAGTGCTCTGCTTAATTTAACTTTTTTATAGCCAGAATAAAAAATGAAAATAGAATTCAGATTACCAACTGTGAGTCTCTTGGCCACTGTGTCTTTGTATTTTGATATGCGTGCAGTGTTTTATATTATTCCACAGTGAAGCTCTCTGTAATGCAAATGTCTTTCCCTAGTAATATGTGAGATACACAGGAAGATGCATTAACATTGATAGTTTATTAGCAGACTATGGAGAGTGCTGTAGAAATAACCTACTCCCCGGAAGTGACATCAACACAGAGCAACTAGAACCCTGAATATGTGTTCACACATACAAACAGGGCAGTCAGACTCTGAATGCAGTGGGGCTCATCATTTTAATATCCTGACTTGAAATTAGTCTTTTTCTTTCTTAATTAAAAGAAAACTGATATATGAGACAACAGTGAAAAGTGATCACTTTGGAGAACAGACAATGTGTGCAGTGGGAACAGAGCAGACAAATATAAAGACATATTCAGTCAAAGCCTGACTAATGCCTGCACCAAAGACTTTCCAGTAAAAGGGGAGATTATGAAGAGTTTCAATTTAAGGCTTACTTCTAATTTACTTTAAAACAAGGTTTTCTAACATTTGCCTTTCTCCTCCACCCTAAGTTTTAAGAATTTCTAGTAAGGCATATATTCTATTTCTTATAGAGGCACTCTATATAAGCTGGAATTTGAAGGTAACTGGCAACCAGTTTCCTCATTCTGATAGCTGTATAGAAGTTCTAAATCTTCTCTGTGGTAAAGTTATGAAGAAGAGAAAGTCTATTAACAGTATTTTTAAGAAATTAAAGATTTTTGTATTTTGTACAAATTTGAAATTTAAGTACACTTTTAAATTAAAAATAAGGGATTTATAGATATCTTGACATGTTTCATACTAATTAGCCATCATTTGCTGTGATGACTTTCTTTCTTTACTCTCGAGAGGTTTGCCAAGTACAGCAAGTTCCAAATATTGTATTGCTTAATAATGATTAATACATAAAAATATTGTCAAATTTCACTTTTCAAAACTTTAAAAAACTAAAATATTTTGTGTCATATAGTTCATGTTATTTTGGTTTTTTAAAAAAGCATATTCTACTTTATTTATTAAAATATCCACTTTATTATTTCAAACAATAGAATCATTTCCATGATGGATTATCTTTCCTCACAATATATCCATGCTTCCTCATACCCCCATTCAGTCTTTTTAGCATACTCTGTCTCTCTCTGTCAGGAAGAAATCCACATATTGTTTATTTTTGTGATCTGTTAGTGAAGTGTAATTAATTATCAGCAATTGAAATGATAACATCGGACACATGTATTACCTGTTACAGAAAGAATTTTATCCCAATGCCATTTATTCAATAGAAATTAGTTTTATTTATTTTTTGTTTGTTTTTTATTGAAGATATTCTCCTTTAGTATAATAAAAAATTTACTGCTAACAAAAAGAAAGCATCTGCATGCCTGGGATAGGTCTTACATCATCCATTAGAATATAGACTGCTCATGGAAATGCAGTATTTGTATAGCTATCTTTAGTGAGATCATGGAAATAGATGGTTCTTTATTTTGTAAGAATATACCATTATGAATATTGAGCTATTATGCTTATGGTGTATCTTGCCATAAAACTGAAGCAAAAGTCAATTTGGACTTAAGTAAAACTATGAAATCATTTTTAAATGAAACAAGGCAATTAACTGTTTTTTAGTTGTTTCATATCATGTCAACAAAATTTGTTTTCTTAAACTACTTCAGTCCAAAATATCCCTACACTCTCCCTGATGCTCCAGAAAGGGTCCCAGTGTAGTTCTTTATATTGCCATGTGCCACTCCATTATCGTCCTAATCACAGTTGCCATTTTTCATTTATTTTGATGTTTACTTAAGACCAGTGTCCTTGGGGCACCTGTGTGGCTCAGTCGTTAAGGATCTGCCTTTGGCTCAGGTCATGATCCCAGGGTCCTGGGATCCAGCCCTGCATCAGGCTCCCTGCTCCGCGGGGAGTCTTCTTCTCCCTCCCCCCCCCCCCCCCCCCCCCCCCCCCCCC
>NW_023270231.1:10663854-10681056 GCF_011800145.1 Mirounga leonina
AAAAAAAAAAAAAAAAAAAAAAAAAAAAAAAAAAGACCAGTGTCCTTCACTAGACTCTAAGTTCTGTAAAGGCAGAGATAGTGGCTTTTTGGATCATGATTTAGTCCTGTGTTTCTAACACAACATGGAACATATAATAAAAGTAAATAGTTATTCAATTAATTTAACATCCCAATGGCATTTTAATCTATGTTTTCATTTTTTGACATTTTATGTCCTCTTAGAAGCAGCATCAAAATGCTTGAATCAAGGTGGGTGTCACAAACTCAAATGTATCAGAGTATTTAAGAAAATCAGTTAACCTGTTTGATGAGTAAAAGCCCAGTGCCCTGGAGCCTGATGAGATAGTAAAAGAACAAACCACCTTCTCTGGTTCCAATCTTTGACTACTAATTGGGCCTCATCCCCTTTGGCAAGTCACAGAGCTGCATTGGACCTTTTGTTTTTACAGTTTAACCCAGGGAGGCTGGAAAGGATTCTTAAATTTCAAGCTCCACTCCCAAGAATTTTTTCAATGGTCCTGCAGAAACCAAGTATCTAAGTGGGCAAGGCTCTGTCCCCTTCCCTTAAACCAGATTAATTCCATCCTTTTCTGATTTGTCTCTCAAATACTCGGACCCTATAGAAATATCGGTGGATACCATTTTCTAGGCTCTGAGAATGAGTGAAAATGGTCTTGTGTCCATCCTTACGACCTCAAGTGTCAAATGGGATAAATATGGCAGAGTAGGATTTTATTCCTTTCTATGACTTCTGTTCTAACAACAATTGAACATTCACAGTGGAAACATGCGCTTAGAATGTGTTTGGATAGTATGTGAACTATACTGAAGTGTAAAACCCATTCTTAAAAAGAATATTAAAACCATATTTTTTAAATGGGGTGGGGTATGTTGAACTATAAAACTGCTGGGGAAGGGAAAGGGCAAAAAACAACTTATTTCTCCTAGCCTTATTCATTTAACACTTACTCTAAAAGGAATATAAAGGTTAACAAGTGATTATATATCATTTATACATAATCTGGACATACATATTCATGCCTTGTTCTTAATATTCAGCATTTCTTGGTAGTATCCCTTAAGGACATCAAAGGATCAGCATTTAAAGTCATTTTGATATCTAAAAATATGCAGATTTTGCCTCAATTATGTATACAGGAAGCTGTGTTTTCCCTCACGTAGATAAAACAGGAGGTATGCCCCAGGTTCTGCCACATGTATGGGAGGTACATGTAGCTGTTGGTGCAGAGGACAGGCTTGTGGGGCCAAGGAACAACATACTACAGTTCCCACTTTTCAGGCAGCCAGAGAACTCTAATTATCTGGGCTATTTTAGCTTCCACTGAGAAGGTCCATGGATACATATACACCTGAGGAAAAACAACAAATAACAACCAACCAAACAAAAACATTTATTTCTCTTCTCTCTCTTCCCCTGCTGTGATTTCCAACTACCTTAATGTGTTCAATTTTTAGGAATAAAATATCTTATTACTACATTTTCTTGAGCAGAGAGAAGATACATTTATTGAAACTAATCTGCCAAGTAGCACTAGTTTTATCTGGAGATAAATACCTCCGTCAAGAAAGAACCCAAGGATAAGGATACCTCTCTCTCATATTGTGTTTGGATTTCAACAGTATCAACACTCACAACCTTTGTAAATAGGGCAAGAGAGAACTTGCCCTACTTACAAATGTATAGTTCATTACTGGATAATTCTTTAAGCATGTAGGAGTCCTGTTTCCCCCTGATCAAGAACGAATTAAATGGTGCCTAAGGTCAAGGAAATATAGCAGAGAGAAGTTGCTGAGTAGATTAGTGTCTTATAGCTCCAGCTTAGTGATATATAAAGGATCCCAGTGATTAAAGGAACCTCCCACGATTCCACATCCCATAGTGCACAAATTCTGCTAACTGTAATTCCAACATTCATTTGGTAGAGTCTTCTCTGAGTGAATACCCCATATGGATATGGCATTGTGTGAATTGATTTTGCCAGATTATATCCTTAGCTTAAGAACTTTGTTTTTATTGAGGTGAAAGTGGTACCAAAATTGGGAGATGGGACATTGATCTTATGGAATAAAAAAAACAGATTTTCTTTAGAGTTTACCTACAATTAATTATGCTTATGGAAAAACAAGCTTGCTACTTACGTAATAGATATTTAAATGATAGCACATGCAGTTAAATACAAAATACAGTGGTTTATAAAAAAGAGTGAATTGGGTAAAGTGGTAGTGAAAATTTCCTTAAACACTTTGTAAGCTTGGCATAAGAATAGTAAGTGACATTTTATGTTATTGGCTGTGTTCTGGGTACCATAAAGTTTTACAGGCATCATTTCATTAATTCTGATAATAACTCAGTGGGTTATACACCTCTTATCACATTTTACAGATAAGAAAACTGAGGACTTCAAAGTTAGGGATGAATCCAGGAAATTTAGCTCATGCTAAATGTGAACAGGGCTTCAATCTAGGTCATCTGAATTCAGAGTATGCTTTTAAGACTTCACTACCCACTTGTTTTAATATAAATGTTCTTGAATAAACTTATCCTTTTATATATCATGGCAACCAGGTGAGCTGATTTAGTCTGGCTTTCCACTGCCTTTTCCTTCTGTAACTTTAAAACTCGTTCTTCTTCCTTCTTTTCTTTCTCCCTTTCTTCATCCCCTCCTCTCAAACTTTTCTTTTCTTATTGAGACTGGTAAATTTAATGCCTTCATTTCTCCTGCTTTGTAGGACTCTTTTGTACCAAATTTCATCTGTCTCCCATGATTGATCTCTCCCTTTCTCTGATTACACACCCATCATCTCAGTAAGGTTTTCTAAACTAGAAGCTTCAATCATAGACTTCCCCACTGATGATCACCTACAGGAATCTCCCTGTGGCCACCAGTAGTTATAAGCTCAGGATTTGTTCTTTCCTTTATCTGCATCAGTATTATTAAATCGAGTCACCTTCTTGGATATCCTTGACAGTGTAAGTCTGAGATGAAAACTGAACCCCAAGTTCCAAAAATAGATTTTAAGTATAAGTTAAGTAAAATGGAAAATACCAATTTTCAACGACCTGTTTTGATTATTCCAAGCAAAATGAGCTTAGTAGAGTTTTCTTTTTCATGTCAAAAACTTAAAGTAGAATCAAAATATTATTTTCTTAATTATAGAAAGAGATTTATATGCAAACTGGGAAAGTAATGGACTATGGACTTGAAAGAGTATCATAAATGGTCAGTACTGACATATATTGCCTTTTGTTTCATGAAATGTGTCGTACGAAGTGGTATTAACAAAGTAGCTTCAAAAGCACCCAGATAATTTATTCTGAGTGAGAAGTGAAATTGTTATTCAAGTACTCTACTTGTCAAAGTATTACAGAATCTATTTCTTTCCCAGTCAAGATGGAGGCAGGTGATTCCAAGAAAGAAATTATAATATACAAATGAGCCAAAAGTTTTAGGAATAATTAAATGAAAAGCCTCTCTTCTTCCCTGTACCCCAGTTAAATTTAGTGCCACCGCATTTGACAACTTCATAATTTTGAGTACAAACGCAGTACCAACAGGAAGGAATATGAAATGAACCCTGAACTGAGAGTTCAAGTATGGCTTGGCAATGCAGGTGTAATAAATATTTATGAGCCCCTCAAGGATTTGTAAAAATGTGTGTAAGATGAAAAGGCTGGTTGTTATCTTCTATATCATTAGCAAAATGTCCTGTTAAATTTATTTGTTTGTTTTTAGACATTGTTCTATGTTGATATTTTTCTTTATAGAAGTAAAAATAATAAAAATATTTAGAAAAAATAATCCTGATACTGTAGTTCAGATTCATGTTAGAGGAAAATATAAGAAAGAGGGAACAGGGTTATGGTAGGGAAGTAGGAGAACACTAGATGGGTGGGAAGATGGGGAAAGAATAAAGGAAGCTAATAGAATTCTATCAAATAGCTCTGCTAAAGGTGCATTGAAATAGGACTTGATACAGAGTCCTTATGTATAGAATCTCCCCTTGCCTCCTGTACCACGCCAACTTCTTCATTTTGCATATGACAGCCATTCTCTCCCTTGGGTTTCACTGGGCTCTTTTCATCTTGGATACTTTTCTCCTTTGAGTGTTCATTCACTTCTTCACTGTCTTCAGGTCTTCACTTAAATATCCCCTTCTCAGTCTGTTCAACCATGTTCATCCAATTTAAAACTGTAACCTGTATACCCACATCTTCTCCCCACCTCTGAATATGTCAAACTTCTATTTACCCTATGCTATTTTTCATAGTATATTCTGCCTACTATATCATTTACCTATGTATTATGTAAGAGGTTAAAAATGTTCAGAAATAAATGAAAGAAAATAAAAATTGTTATAAGAATACTAATCTTTCAAAAATCCTTTCTTCAGTGTGTGAATAAAGAGGGACAGGAGGAGTAGATGCAGTGAGTTATTTTGTTTTGTAATTAAAAAAAAAAAACAGAAGAAAGGAATGACAAAAAAGGGAAAATAAAAAGTATGGTGCTAGGGGGATTTTTTTTTTTTTTTTGAGATTATGAAGAAGGGATATTCAAAAGAAAACTTACTACTACTTCCTAATGAACCAGAGAATAGGCATGAATAAACAGTATATGAGAGGAGGAAGTGTTTTGTTAAGCTTCTGAAAATATGGAGAACATCAATGTTTGTATCTCTCACAATCATTATATTTAATTCACAAAAATTAAATGTAGTTCAGAAGTTTCTAGCAGGTGACTGTTGGCTGAATCTCACCACCAGATGTGCTTTATTAGGTTATGATGGTGGTTTAAAATTCATAAAATGTGGAAGACTTTAGCTGAGCTAGCAGATCTTTACATACTTGCAATTGTCCTATGCCTGACCTCCTGTTCATGCTCATCGCCTTCGAGGACCCCTCTGTGCATTTGAATAGGTCACCCCACCTCTACCTTTGGAGTCACCATAAAATATTCCTTCGTTGCTTCAGATCAAAATTTTGAATAAAAAGGTAGTCAAAATTCCAAACGATGGCTTTAATTTATATGTTTTATTTAATCAGATAAGAAATTGTTCCAATAGGCTGTTTTTAATTGTTGAATCTGTAAGAATCCACAGGTGATTCTGCAGTTTACAAATGAATCAAATACATTCATAAGAGTAAGATAATTATATGAGAATATACAAACATAAGTTCCCCCAAACCTTCACTCAGACTAATTCATAATCATGTTTTAAGTTTCCAACAAATTCCAACAGACCATTTAGGTTTAGGATCTCATGGAAATCCTGTTCTTCTATCTTGAAAGAGATATCTAGGAGGAAAGATGTATTGGAAGAAATCTAGCATATTTTCAACTTTTCCCAAATTAGGCACTATGATTTGATTTCTCTATTAACATTGTGGCAGATGAGAATATATACAATTTTTGATTTTCTCACAATCTTTCATGAACAGGTATCCAATCTAAATCTCACTTCCAAATATGTATGTTGCTAAAAACAAACAAACAAATATATATGATGCTTGCTGATTTTCCCTTCCGATTTCACCACAAACATTTGGTGCCCACATGTTTAAGGCAAGATGTTACCAGATAGGGACACCTGGGTGGCTCAGTTGGTTAAGCGACTGCCTTCAGCTCAGGTCATGATCCTGGAGTCCCTGGATGGAGTCCCGCATCGGGATCTCTGCTCGGCAGGGAGCCTGCTTCTCCCTCTGACCCTCCCCCCCCTCTCATGTGCTCTCTCTCTCTCTCTCTCTCATTCTCTCTGTCTCAAATAAATAAATAAAATCTTTAAAAAAAAAAAAAAAGATGTTACCAGATAGCAGCATTTGATTGCATTTGATCTTTTCAGGGCCAGGCTGGGAACTTTTCCTGGCTTTCAGTGACAATTCATAATTATTTCAAAACAGGCATTTCTAGTATTTTTATAACTTGTTCTGGGATGACCATATTCACTTTACTGAATAACCCCAAATGAAGTGTAGCCATGTATGTAGGAAAAAAAAATTACCTTCCCTTGGTTGAAAAAAAACATAACCGTTTATACTTATAAATGGACTTCAGAGAGAGTGAAAGTATGGTTAGGGGGCTTTGGCAAGGATGACACAAGTAAAGAAAAGACCTAAAAGACAGCCAAAAGTTTATGTTTTGACAGAAGTTAGTCATTGTAAATGTCATTCTATAGAATGTCACTGAGAATGAATAAACAAGTTAATTAGTTTGGTTTCCTTTGTTTCTTTTTTTGCTAAACCCAGCCAAACAAACTGTGATTCCAAAAGCAGAAATAAAGAAAAGAAAAAGCTGTTTAACTCCCCATAATCCTAAATTTCCTGATTTGGGGTCTTTCAGTTTCGATGCTTCTGGTAACGTGTTCATTCAAACATAAATGCGATCAGCATCAAAGGCTTAACATTCAGATTAACCACTTTTTGGCATCTTACCTCTTTTTAGTTTGAACTTGGAATCTCCTCCATGTACAGACCACTAATGAGAAAATCCTTGCTTATGAATTCAGTTCAGAATGGGAGCAGTTTTCCTCTCTCTCCTTTTGCATAATGTCGGCTTTGAAGTCAGGCAGTCCAAGAAAGTGATTGATCTCGCCCAAGTTCATAACTTTTTCAAAGTACTGCCGATATCATTAAATTTTAATTAACCCTTTGAGCTCCTTCTATGATGTAAAGATGAGGGAACATCAAAGGCTCATGTGTTGGAACAGCAGTGGCATCTTTTGTGCTCATATTGCTTTTTAGAAGATATCTAAGATGCAAATATTTCAACGTGGTCTTCAGCTTTGTGTGTGTGTGTGACATTGTTATGCTGTTACTGGGTTAGAGCTAAAATCTATTGTTAGTCTTTCAAAGCTGATTATTTAAGAATTGCTGTGTTAAGGGCTTAGAAGTGGTATATCTTTCCACCTCTTCTACATAAAGCATTTTAATCAGGGAGTCTGTTTAAAATGTCACTCAGTTTGTAGCTTCTTGTGGTGGTGTCCTTCACCAGCTCTCATTCATAATTAATCTTATTTCCATTTTATGACTTCATGTGTAATATTCTGCCTGTGGTCTTGGAAAGTCACAGAACTGCTGGATGAAGAAACTAAGGTAGAAATGGGAGTGTGTGGTGACAGAGGTTATGAGATCTGAGGCTGTACATATATTGTGGAAAGGAAGAGACTTTCTTGAAGCATTAGCAAATGTTTATCTAGTGTACAGTCTGTGCCAGGCATTGCTGAAATGTGCAGTCATTGCCCTCATTAAATGCACATTTTAGTGAATCAGAATTTGCAAACCTGGGCATTCCTGCTCTTGGGTCTCTCAGCAGTTCCAACAATCACTGGCAAAAGGGTATGTGAGTGCCTCCTAGTCCACTGGTACCTATTAGGCTACTGGGCAATGTTAGCAGGTGCAGGGAACCCAGGATCCTAACATCCTGCACAGATTGTTTGAAATAGGGTCTCATGTCATAATCAGAAATTGAGAAACTTGTGTAATTGGACACGGGTATATCTTGTTTATTTGTGTCTTGGGTTTTCCATACTTCTGCGTGTTTTCTTCTGTCTCAAAAATTTAAATGAAGTAATACACATATGTGTTTTGAAATACTGAAGTACTAATGCTGTTTTAACAGTATTAAGCTTCATAATTTTAGGCTTGCTATTTAGATGTGGGAAAAGTTGGCTAGAATATATTTGCTTTCTTTTGGTGGTCTTTGTTTTCTACCATTTCTGTTTTAATATAAATATCCACTAACTACAAGTTTCCCTCAAAAAATCTGGGGGAGGGAAAAGAAGTGATAAAACTCTTGATTGCTTCACTTCTTCAGAAGTAATGATAAACTCATTTCCAAAGCCCAAATGCACATTTGCCCCTTTAGGGTCACTTTAATCAAGGCATTATCGCAGACGATGCGTGTCTACCAAAATGAGATTTTGTGACCTACTGAAATGAACATGATCTGGGCTTGCATTTGGGGTCCCTGACTTAGTGACCTTCATGTTTATGAGATTTAAATTAAACCTGCATATATTATTAGGGGAAAATGCAACAATTTTTGCAATAATTAAAAAAAATTGTTGATTTTCTCTTTCCTCTGATATCAAATTTGAGTGAATTGTAGTGGAGATAATTTAAATACTGCTCTGTTAAATGATGCCTTAATGATTCTAGAATCCCTGAAAAGGACAAATGCATATTTTAAAGATAAAGTGGGATTTGAAACAATGTAACTATTGTTTTGGGCTTAGGATATAGATAAGTCTATGTGACAGTTGCCTCCTCTGTAAACAATGCGTTCTAACTCCAGCACACAGGGTTTTTTTTTTTTTTCTTCTTTTCTCTATATTTGAGAAGACATGAGATAAATTAGTTAGAGAGATATATGTATGTTCTAGAAATGAATGAAAATGAAGGAACATTCAAATTTAAATTTGGGTTGGTAACAGATGAGAATTCACTTAAAGGCTTTTTCTTTCCCACATTTCATAGTGTTGAGAAATAGCCAACCATTCGGTCACAGTGCCAGTTAATGTTTCACATTCCTCTTGAATGTTACCTGAATTTTTCCAAACTGTTAATTATTTGCAGAATCTTATATATTGTATATTTGTTCACCCTGGGCTATAAAAATAGTAATCGTAATCAGTCCAGGCTGCTTGAAAATAATATTCCAAAAGCCATCAATAAGAAAATTGTGAAATATAAAAACAAAATAAACTAGACTTAGAGTAGTAAAAGGTTTAAAGCTCTACCCTTTGTTTGTTAAAAACTGAATTTCTGGGGTCGCCATGAAGATATATAAGGTGGAAATAATTTGGGGGCGCATGTGCAAAAATGAGCTTAAAATAGGCTTTACATATATGATGAACATATGGTGATCTATGAATGCAGTGGCAAATGGGATTCACTAAATAATATGCCCATTCCTCCTTTTCTCTCCAATTCCTCTGTCGAGTGAAAGCCAGAAGAGATTATAATTAAAGTTATTCTGAGGAAAAACAAAATTCTGAATTATGGATTATAAACTTCCTTTCATTCTCTATTCTCTAACTTCCCAAACTCTCTTTTGCTACTTGAGGGCAGAATGACATCAGTGTTCACTGAGGGTGACCTAACTGAGCAATGTCATAGCAACAAAAGAAAAAAAAGTCACAGTGACTGTCTCTAACAGAGTGGGAAGTTGGTTTCTTCACTAGTGATTACATTTCAGTGTTTATATTTTCCCAAAGCCCCTCTGATTTTTATCATTATCGTAATAATACTGCTGTTGACAAACTTTTACTAATGCTGCTAAATAGGAGATTTCAGAAATTGCACCAGAAGCTTTAGATCTATTATCTCACTATCAGAATGACTCTGTGAGATACTTAATATTATCCCCACTTCACAGAACAAAGAACTGAGGCTCTGAACAGTTCAAAATCTTGAGGGATTGGCCATAGTCTGACTCCAAAGTCCTCGCTCTGTCCCACTGACCCAAGGTACTTTAAGTGCCAGTAGAGATCTAAGTGCTGTGGGAACTCAAAGGAAAGTGAGATATATTTAGAGATTTATCAGGAGACAGCTGTAGAAATGAATGTCAAGGGATGCCTCAGATTTTAACAAAAAGTGATACAAAGAATGGAGACTATTTGTGACAGAGGAAAATAACAAGAACTTAAGTATAAGATATGCAGGATGAGGAAAGGATGTGAGAGTTAGCATAATGTTATGTTCCAGGGAGGAAAAATGAGGTTTGTTTTCAAAAAGCCTATGATCCTACGGGTTACCTTACTGGAAAAAATCACATTTATGGCTCTAAATCAAGAGTCTTATTTGAAAAATTACAATTATTTTATCTCCAGTTTTGAAACTGTCTTTGAGAAATCTTATTTCCAAATCTACCATATTAGAGATAAGAATGTAGAAAAATAAGAATTAAAAATCTGAATTAAGAGTTGGGCTTTGGGGTAAAAGCATATGGGCTAATTCCACTCTAGATCTGTGGGCATAAGGAAACTATTCATATTTTATTTCCTTCATTTATTTCCTTGCAAGATAGTTGTGAAAATCAACTATGAAGAGGCATGCTCAATTGTTTAGGAAAGTGTCTATTATATAATAAGAGCCTAATAATCATAAGGCGTTATCATTATTTTATATTACTATTCGTAGACTGATTATGGTTTAGGAAAATTAAGTGTTTTTCCCTGCTTGTAATCAGAAGGAACTACTTCAGGAACTGAAAAAGTAGAGCTCTGTTTTGCACATTTAAAAAATGTCATAACTCTGAAATTAAAATAGAAGTAGTATCCCATGCTATAGATGAAAACACTGAGGCTCAAAAATATATACATGATTTATCCATATGACTCAGTTTTCTTTTGGTTTTACAATTAGATAACATTGTTCACCATCTTTCCACCCTCCAAGATATATTGTTTCATTGCCAACTACCAGCTGACTGCAAAGCCAATCCAAATTTTATTTATATACATTCCTTTATTATTCATAGCAATCTTACTTTTAGGTTCCAATTTTTATATCAATTATTTTTAAGCAAGGTTATGCTGAGGTAGCAAATACCTCCTAATTATCAGTAGCCTACAACCAAGATGGTTGATTTCTTGCCCATGATATATGCTGCACATCTGCTGTGGTTCTTCTCCATGAGTCTTGTTTATTCCAAGATCTGTGCTCAAAAAGCAGCTCGTAGCTGGGTTATACTGGTCTTAGATAGGAGGAAAAGGACTCTGGAAAAACACATAGGGCTTTCAAAGCTTCTTATATCAAGTAGTAATAGGTTACTTCAGGTTATGGTTCCTTGGTCAAAGTAAGTGACATGGCCAACCCTAATGGTAATAGCCTACAGAAGTATAAACCTCTCATGAGGTTAGTAAAGGACAGAACCATAATGCTCATTTTACTAACAAGACCCCTGGGTATTAATACTTATTACAGACAGAATTCTGAAATGGCTCCCCCACCTCATCCCTACCCCCATGAATAATCCCAGGGACTGTGAATATGATCTATTTTACTTCCATAAGTAGGTTATATTATATAACACAGTTGATCTGAAGACAAGAAAATTATCTGAGACGACCTGACCTAATCACATAAACCTGAGTCTAGAGATCATTGATAGAGGGACAGATTAGAAGCAGAAGGAGAATTTAATGAGAAAGGTTCTCAGTTGCTGGCTTGAAGACAGAGAGGGCTATGGGGCAAGAAATGTAGGTGGTCCCTAAGAGCTGAAAGAGGCTAAAGGATAACAACCAGCAAGGGAATGGGACCTCAGTTCTACAACCAGAAGTAACTGAATTTGGTCAAGGGCACTTCAAAGCAGATTCTTCCCCAGAGCCTGAAGAAAGGGACACAGTCCCACTAACACCTTGATTTCAGCCTTCCATATGACTCTAAACCCAGTTCTGTGCCCAGACTTCTGAGCTCCAAAACTGTAATCTAATGAATAGATGTTGTTTTAAGCCACTACACTTATGGTAATTTGTTACACAATAGAACTTGTTACACGATAAGGCAATAATGCTTTACTACTTACTAACTCTAAGACTTTAAGCCATGGCCATGACTTCTCAAAGCCTTAATTTTCTCATAGTTGCAAATAAAATCTCTACTCCATATATTCCATATTGTTATGATAATCAAGATAGAATATGCAAAGTTGATTGTAAACAAAGTGCTACAAACCTGTAAGGAATTGACATATTTCAAATAAAATAGTTTATTCATTTCAGTTTATAAAACATTAAGTTATAGGAATTATTTATTTTACTATAATGTCTCACCAAATTCAGAGGTAACAATCATGGAGCCATGGAGCCAAGCATTCATGGGGAAATAAATAATCATTGGGACGAGGGTTTGGTTTCAGTCCTGCCACAGGAAAAGCTACAGGAATTTGCACAACATACTTAATCTCATTGGGCCTCAGTTTTGTTAAGTATAAAACACATTTGATATGCAAGAAGGCTTTGTTTTTGAAAGCAAGAGGTCATACAGTGCACCTAATATTCATATCATTTATAATAAAATAATGAACACTTCCTATAAAGTGTCAAAAATTTATGCAGTATATGTCCATGCCATTCCCTTTCTGCCGTCTCCTGAATCAGATCAAATTATCTATTGAGGTACAAGTTCAAAATGGAATCTAGCAAACTGCCATCCATACTGGCCATATGGGCTTCAGGCTTAATCAGGATGGGAACATTCCCCACTCATCATATCCTCAGCTTTCAATTATGGGTTTTACAGTAAAGTTCAGTGAGCATCACAGATAAGTTCTCTTGATTAAGATCATTAAAGAATTCTTTATCTTTAGTTCAATGGCATCTTTCCTACAGATTTATTAGACTGCTTTTTTGGTACACTGCCTGTTTCAGGGAGAAAATATTTCACTACTACATACGGGCAGGATAAAGATTAAGCACAATTGCCAATTGCACATAAGGAGTCTGATGCGTTCCTATTACCAAAAGGAATCTGTAGAGTCTGATATCCAGGAATAGGAAGGAACTTCAGAATATCCTCAAACCCAGACTCCTGAACTGAGTCAGGTCAAATGGTAGTATCTGTTTCACACACTGAGGCACTACAAGTTTGGGTGCTTTTTGCTACCTTGTAACTGGATTGGGGTCTGACTCTCAGGGCCTGTGTTCTGCCTATTTTTTCACAAGATGCATAATGCTTTTCTCCAGAGGCGGTCTCTCCCACTCACAGTCTCTTGATGGGTAAGAAGAGGCTTTATTCTCTTGATATGTGTTTACAAAGTGGATAATCTACCAGTGAATCAAATATTTATTGAACACCTACAGTGGGCAAATGATGTTGCCAAGGCACTAAAAGGAAGCTAAGATATCTAAGATACAATTCTTGTCATAATGGAAATGACAGTTTGGTTGAGCCAAGAAAAATTCTCATAAAATTATAATTAACATTATAAGGAAATATGTAAATGTCTCTGAAAGTGTGCTCTTCTGACCACTGGCATCAAAATCAAGGTGATTCTTTTATAAGTGGTACATTTTGAGAATTATGCCAACACATGATAAATATCATCACTCATATGATTAAAAAAAAGTGCTATACAGAACCAAAATGCAGGACATTAATGTGAACACATACTCAATAAAAGATGAATAAGTGAATGAATAAATGAAGCAGAGATTTGAAAAAAAAATCAAAATTAATAGAAGTGATAAGAGAATATACTGATAGAAATATGAATAAGTAATTAGCTGGATTCATGACCAACAAAAGAACTGGCATAGAAATTCTATGACATTAATAATAATGTTATTATAGATGGGCACTTTTTATCTCTTTTTATTGCCAAAATTATGACCAAAATGGAGAGCTTGAAAGCACAGGGCATTTTGTAAATGCTTTCATGGCCATAATCTTTCATTTTCTGAGGATACATTAAAGGAAAATAGTGAAGGCTAAATGATGACATGCAGTTACATTAAAATATATTTTTAAAAACCAAATGAAAAGAAACGATGTGTTAAATCCTATTCCAGGCTAACAATGTAGTTATTTCCTTGGGGTGAAAGGTAAACATATATAATTGCCAGCAATGCAATTCCTTTAACAGTGACATATTAAGAATCTATTTTTAAAAGTAGAAACTTCTACAAGACTCGTTCCCCTTATCCTCAGATTTTTTTTTTTTAATTTAAAAATATCTCACCGAACCCTTGTAACTAAAGCAGCAGTGGCTGAACACTTCCTTAAAGAACACATTGAATTACTAACGTGTGAATTAGTTTTTTTGTTTTTTGTTTTGTTTTGTGTGTTACATTTTACATTTTGCTCAAATAGAATGGTACATTTAAAAAAAAGTGTATTGGAACTTCTTATGCACCATTGTGCTTGGAAAAAAACATATTATTTGTGAGCATGTGGTATTTGGATTTTATTTTTATTTTTATATTTGCATTATATCTTTATTATAAAAATAACACACTCAGGTAAAAATAATAACCTTGATTTCACCATAATCTCACAATTCAGAGGTAATTACTGTTAATTATTATTTTATATAGCAACATCTATCTCTACATATTCATTAAACAAAAGTGGGATATCATGTGTATTCAACCACTTGCTCTTTTTTTTCAAATTTGCTAATATACATTGGATAGCTTTCTAGAAATATTTTGTCCTTCAGCAAGAACAGACACTTGGAAAAGCACATAAAGTGAAGAGTCTCATTACTCTAGTATGAATTACACCTAAATCAGATTGGCTAGAAAACAAATGGCTAGTTCACATTCTCTTGCTGTTGTGAATATCAGTGCTAGTTGGCTGCATTTGTAGTACATTCTGGATATGGTTCCAAATAATCAGCAATTCTAAGTCATTTTAATGTTATTAGTCATATTATTATAAACTTCAGTTTTTAAGAAATATCAACAGGCATATTATAATAATCATTCTATTAAAATGATCCACTGCAATTACTGTAACAGCCAACACAAGCCAACACCTTATTCTGGAGTTTTCTAGTATGGAAATAATTTAAAGATTTACAATATGTCAACATTACCTTGTTCCTCTGAATGAAATTTTCCATGTGAAATCAATTTTTCCCACATTGAGATACAAACTAGCTCGGTGTGGCATAGTCATTAAAGATAGACTCATTTAAAAACATTGCTAAAACTAAAAGCATTTTGTGTGCTCATTGCATTATTGAAAGTATTAGATAAGGAAGAAAAATTAACATTTATGTCTGTCTTTATGATTTATAATGTGTTTTTGTATGATTTTCTCATTTAGTGAAGAATATTTGGAAAAACACAAGCAAGATGTCAGCATTCTTCCTGAAAATTTTAAGAATTATCATCTTGATTTATTTGCCAGTCATTTATTGAGCAACTATAATGTTCTAGACCCTGTGCTGCAAGGATTAATCCAGGGGTTCTTAGTCAAGGCTGTACATTACAATCACCTGAAGAAATTTTATTTAAAAAAATAAAATAAAATGATGCTCAGGCCACAGCACACACCAATTACATTAAATTCTCTGGGGTCAGAACTCCAGCCACTGATGATTTATTCAAGTTTTCAGGCAATACCATTGTGTAGTCAAACTTGAGAATCAGTAGTTTCCAGTTGAAAAGCTTAATATAAAGATAAAAACATTTTAATTGGCAGTTAAATGGTATATGCTAACATAAAAAAATTAGATTGGAGTCATTAAAGTACAGAGTAAAATGCATTTTTATTATAATTATAGTGTAGGATCATATTTCACTTGCTGAAAGCCACAAGGTTCTCTTTGTACTGCTGTTGATATCAAGAAAAACAATGGATGAGACAGATAAGTGTCCCCCGTATGGGTAAATTACCCTAGGATCTGCCTGCTTCTCTGCAGGCCAAAAAGGAAAGGAATCTAAATACAAAAACCCAGGAAGGATATAAATCCCTACTGTATGTTTCCTTAAAAAGGGCACCTCAAAATCTCAAAAGCTCATATTGCATATCACAAAGAAACAATACTCACTCTTTCCCTAAATCTTCCAACTCATAAAAAAAAAACAACAAAACATTGCTAAAAACTTTCCCTTTCCTGGAGTAGCCTCACCACCATGTCTCCACCCATATATTCTCATCCAAACCTTTCTCCAAGCCATCTTGCACCCCACATCGTCTTCACTGAAGTAACCACTATCACACAGATCCAGAAATCTTGTTATTTTCTTGTCCTCCCTGTTTTTTTTTTTTTTTAATGGTGCAAATTGATCCCTTTGGGATTTTGGCATATTAAATGCTTAATTTGGGGTATGATTGAGTGGTTAGCTCGATAATGATGTCCAGATAGATTGATAGAAAAGACTGGGAAGGGACTGAGGAAGGGAGAAAAAGGATGAAGGAAGAGATGGAGGGGAAATTAAATGAAATCCTTGTCTCTCTCTGCTCAAAACTAACACTCTCCCCCAAATCAGAATAAAATCCAACCTCTTTATTGTAGCCCACAAAACTGCATGCGCAGATATGGCTCTACCCACATCTCCTATTCTCCTTCCACTTGCTACTTCTACTCTAGCCACCCTGACTTCCTTTCTTGAACATACCAAGCTCATTATTGCCTCAAGGGCTTTTGTTTACTATTTCCTCTATCTAGACCTGTGCATTTCAAGAGGGCATGACTTTTGTCCCTTTGGCAATATCAGCAGACATTTTTGGTTGTCACAAGGGAGATGCTATTGGCCATTAGTGGGTAGATGCCAGGATTGCTGCTAAACATCTTACAAGGCCGGGAATGGTCTCTTACAACAAGGAATTATCCATCCCCAATGTCAGTAGTCCTGAGGTTGAAAAATCCTAGTCTAGACAGAGATCTTTCCCCAGATCTCCTTTCTTTTCTCTTTTCTTCAGGGCTCTTCTTTTTCATGACACTTACCAATTTAATTTGTTATGATGTTAAAATAGATACATGAGGCAAACAAAAAGTATGTTTACAACGAATGTCCAAGAATTCTAAGATGAATCACACTTTCAATAATGTTAAAATATGAGGGAAAACAAAACATACAATTTAGGATTGAGGAAATACAAAATTATCCATTCTGTGTAGAAAAGAAAACTGAGGCTTCAAGAGGTTAAGGAACTTGCCAAAGATCATATCGTTACTAAGTGGTAGATACAGACCTCTGATGGCTAGATTTGCTCTTGAAAGCCTTTTTGATAAGTTGAGTTGGGGCTGGGAATAGGATGATAAAGATTAAGTTGCAGGGGAAGGGAAAAAAGGAGAAGGAAATGGGGAGAGGACATACATTCCAAATAGAAGTGTTCTTAAACAACAAACAATTTCCCACACTCTGGGGCATAGCATTTAGCTCATCTCTAAGAAGCACAAATGACTAGTATTGCTCAAGGTATAAAAGAGCAAGGTCACTTGACACCAACTCCCATTAATGCAATCATAATACTTTCACTGTAAAATGCTCTGCTGTAAAACACAGCCAACATTCGACCACCCAGCTGAGTATCCTCCCTGGACTAATTATTTTTAAAAGTTAGACAGAAAACCATTATAGTTTTAGGCACTCTTATCGACATAGGAGTGAATAAAGCACATTTCTGCCAACCAGCAGATGGGGTTTAAGGAGCTTGGCATTCTTTTGCTTCTTTCTTTCTTTTTCTTTCTTTCTTTCTTTCTTTCTTTCTTTCTTTCTTTCTTTCTTT
>NW_023270231.1:10681066-10892919 GCF_011800145.1 Mirounga leonina
TCTTTCTTTCTTTCTTTCTTTCTTTCTTTCTTTCTTTCTTTCTTTCTGTCTCTCTCTCTCTTTCTTTTCTTTTCTGTTCTTTTTTCTTTTCTTTCTTTCTTTCTTTTTTTTCCTGTCTTGATAATGTTTTGATTGTGCTACCAAGTAAGAGCTCAGTGCAAACAACGTGACAGTGCTAAATGGATTACATGTACCATAATGAATGGTATTGTAGATACTAAACAACATCTAAATGCTCATATCAAAAGTCCTAAAAGAAAGGCACAGATTAAATATTCCCAGGCTATAGCTGAGAAGTAAAATGCAAATTTTGGAAGTAGAAATTGAGCCCTTGTAGTTATACAACTATGGATGTACCAAACCATATAACTGGAAGAAATTCTGAAAGTAATTTCAATTTGAGGTTTAAAAGGGTACTGGATAATTTTCAAATATTAATTGATTTTAAAGGAACAAGCACCAGTGGTAAGAATAAACACATAGTAGATGTTGCAAAAACAATACAGAGGATTTTTCGGAGGGCTCAGATCGGAAGAAGACAGCTGGTTTTGAATTCAGGCTCTGCCACTAATTGCAACCTTGGGCTAGTCCCTCAGCTTCTCTGTGCCTCTTTTCTCTGAAGAGTAAAGGGCGAATATTAGAAACACCAGCCTCACAGGTTGTGATGAGCATTCAACACATTTAAGGCACTTTAGAACAGCACTAGCACTCAATGAGCCTTCAATAAATGGAAGTATGATTACTACTGATAGCTTCAGCCCACTGTCTTGTGAGCACCTGAAGTGACACAATACAGACCAGAGACTTTCTGTAGTCCTTGCTTGCTGATTTTCTTTTCTTTCTCATTAAAATAATTACTGAGACTATTGGCACCGGGCAGAGCATAAACCATTTAGACCAAGATAGTTTGCAAAATTAACCCAGAATGGCAAATTTCTTCATTTTTCCATAATAAGACATCATTCTTCTTTAGACTTTGTTATATATTTTAGGTTGAGAACAGGAATCTTTACAGTTTTTTTCTTTCTTTCCCCATCCACACTCACTCCTCATTCTCTCCTCCCCACATACAAAAGAGAAACCTCAAAAATACACAACGGCCTTTTCTTTTCCTCTGTCAGACATTAAGTTTTGAAGACTTTACAATTTATTGGTGGTCAGGTGGGAAAACAGTTTTCTAAAATGCAAACATTTCTAAAAAGACCAGTGTCTCCTCTGGCAGCATCGGCTTCAAATGATCTGCCCACTGAGAGCATCTCAGTTTGATACATTCCGTTTCATAAAAGCTGATTCAGGCTTTAGACTCCTACAGGGTCTTCATAAAGTGGATATAAAATAATAATAAAAAAATAAGGCTAAAGCTTAAAGATTTAATCTAAAGAACATTTATTTTTTATCTCGCCACTCTCATTTTAGAAGAAACATGCTGATTTTTTTTTTTTCCAAAATATTTTTGGTTTACTTCAGTAAATTTTCTTCTGGTAGGATCCCACGAAGAAATGGCTTGTGCTTAGTTTGGTATTTATAATTATACAGCTGCTTCAGCAAATAAAACATTTCAAACTGAAATCTCACACAAAGGGTCAAGGTATTTTATTTTGCTTGGACTCACAGCCATCATTTACTCTCAAATGGATTCTGACTCAGGTCGCCTTAACAAAATAGTGTTCTGCGACAATGAAGCTGTCTTTTTTCATTAAAAAAAAAAAAAAAAGAAAATGGTATTTGTTTATGTTACATATCTATGAAATAAATTAAGTGGAAACCTTGGAAATAGTCACAATCCAACTTAGAATGCCTTAAATTAGGTAGCTAGCTTTCATAATCCCTAAATGTGAATGGATTGAACAAGAATCCTGGATCTTTCCCTGTTCCCGGAAGGGGGGACATCAGAATCCAGTCATGCACAAAATATACCAGTTACAGAAGTTTGGTATATAATAGGACATGACCAAGAAACCCAAACTTTTTTGGTGGCCCTAGGTGTCTTCACCACGCACAAATATGTTTCTTCTATCCCATTGTAATTTCAGAGTAAGAATTGTATTGTTTCAGAGTAAGCAATGTCTAAAAAAAAATACTTGTTTATTGCTTCCCTTTGTATTTACATCTAACTGGTCTTTCAGGGTCCTTAGCAATTTTTTTTCACTCTGTACAGTTTCTCATCTTCATACAATAAAACATCCACCTTATCTTTTATAGCCTTCCCTGTTTTTTTTTTTTTAATCAATAAATCTGGACATATTTTTTTCTGGTGTTCTATGATTTTCTTTCATATTTACATTGGTATACCTGATTATTATTTTCATGCAATAAATAAATAGGGATCCAGATTCATTATATTTGAAATATTTAGCATTTCAAGCAATAGCACTTACTTTTTTTTTTTAATCTAACGTTTCCATCAATTTGAAATGCTATACTCTTTGTTGGCTAAGTACTCATATATTTAATCACAATATATTTACTCCTATATTGTGAAATTTATCTCCTCCCTCACTGCCCAGGTACGAACTTACTGTCTTAAACTATTATAGTCTGTTCATGCATTTAATTCCTGTGAGGGCTACCTTCCCTACCTGCCACTTAAGTTTCTTTCAATTTTTAATTTTATTTGAAAAACAGTATTTCTGGATAATCTTAACTTTTAAATTAAAATGCATTCTAATATGATTTTGTCATGTTACCATAACTTCCAGTTGATATTTTAATTATGTTAATTTAATGTAAACACTTTTATAAGGAAATATTAACACCTGTGCAATATTAAATCCTTCTATCCAGAAATAAGGTATGTTTTTTTCTGTTTATCTGTCTTCTCTCATGTCCTTAGTGGAATTTTAACATTTCTTTCCTGCGAGCAATATATTTTCATATAGTTTTCCTGGAAATGTAATTACATGTGATAATTCCGTGGGACTTATTTTTTTTAATCTATAAAAATTTATGAGAATATCTTTTGACCTTGCAATTACACAGCTAGGAATTTACCTTGTAGAAATATTTCCCAAAGTACATGAAGTTATTTGTACAAGTGTGTTGACTGAAGCATTGTTCATAATATTAAAAAATTGGAAGCAATTTAAATGCATATCAGTGAGGACTATCTAAATATAATATGGTCCATAACTCCATATAATAGAATGCTTGCATCTGTAAAAAGGATTAACATAGACTTTCATGCACTGCTGTGGAAAGCTTTCCAAGCTATATTATTAAATGAAAAAATATAAAGTGCAGAACTATGTGTATAGTAGGTTGACATCTGTATAAATTTTTTGTAAATTTTAAAAGGATAATTATACTACAAGATTAATAATAATTTTTAGAAGGACATACAAAAATATTTTACTAGAAGAATATATAATAATGACATATTTCTTAAACATTGAGCATATTTTTGACATCGTTCTAAATGCTTTTCATATAGCTCACTTAATCCTCACCATAATTCTGTGTAGTGGGTTGTATTATTATCCCTATTTTATAGATGAAAAACCTGGGGCATTGAGAGAATAAGTAAAGTGCTCTAGGACATATATAGGAAATAAAATCTGAGATTAGTTTCAGAATCAGTATTCTGAACTAATGCATGTATTTCCTTTTAGAAGTGCACATCTTTGAGGGGGAAGTCCTAAAAAATGGGGTAAGAATCATTTTATTTTGTTTTTGTAACTTTTTGTTCTAATATTTACCTGTGACAGTAATAATTTTTATCTAACTTTAAGTTCCCAGGTTTCGTCCAAGTAATAGATATGGGTCTTTCAGTTCTGTTTTTAGGATTTTTAAGTTGATACAAAATCTAATATTATATTTAAAAATTTAACAGTAAAAAAATAATGCAGATGCCCACGTAGGGGGCAATATCTTAGAGAAAATGCATCTTCCCCCATGCACAGAGACTACTGGTAGTAAAATTGATAGAGAAGAACATTGCACCAAAAGGTAGTTGGAAGTATAAGAGGCAGTTTTTCTGAGACTGGCTATCACCATGACCTTCTGACTTGAATATATTTTAATTTACCTTTGAAATGATGAAAGTTATTAGCAACACATGACAAAGCAGCATGATATGTAAAATATTCTAAGTCAATCTACATTAGAGCATTTGACTATTGAACAGGATTACTATTCACACAGTTGATTCATAGTATTGTTACTACTTTTAATTCATTAACCCTTTCATATAGGAGAAGTGGTGATGTAATAACATTATAGAATTATGGGAGATGTGTGACAGAAATATGATCTGATGGAACAACTGGGTCTTTGCACTAAAATGAATTTTATTCATTCATTCAAACATAGTGTTTATTTAATAGTTTCTGGCTGGTGTGAAATAATGCTGTAATTGGGATTTATCCAAGCAGGGATAGTATCAATGGTGTGGATTCACTTCCAAAGAATCAGTTGCTTTCTTCTGCAAGTTATTTATGCATCACTTACTGTTCCAAAAAAGACTTAAGGTTGGATCTCTCACATATTCCATCTAGAGACTGAGATGTATGTGTGCCTACGCAAGAGTGTTCAGCAACATGTATAACTATGTGGTGATATATCTAACACTATTTAAAATGACAACTAGAATGTTATTGCAAATTGTAGGCTCAGATTGAAAAGCTTTGGAAAATAAGTAGCAAGATGCCTACAGCCTAGCTCTAAATGTAGGTGCTAGGTAACTTAGCAGGACTTCCTAAGAGATGGATGGGGATGTAGCAAATGTGGGAAAGGGATGGAAGGGTGATTCCTAAAGATTGGGAAAGTAGGGGGAAAAAAAAGACAGCTCATGTTCTACTTGTCTCACTTCCTTAGAGTGGTTTCTTAGGACACTACTCAGACTCAAGTTAGATGAAGGAGAACGTGAAATTCGACTAGATTTTTACTACCTGAAACTTAGAATGTCTTAGAACTGAACATGACTGTAAACTATCAGTTGTTGTAGGGGATGGGGAAGGAAAATGTGATGGTTAATTTTATGTGTCAACTTGGCTGAGCCACAGTGCCTCAATATGTAGTCAAACATTATTCTGGATGTTTCTATGAGAGTGTTTTTGGATGACATTAGCATTTTGATCAGTGGGCTTTGAGTAAAGCAGATGTCCTCCCTAAGGTGGTGGGCCTCATCCAATTAGTTGAAGGCCAGACTTAGAATAAAAAGACTTGACCTCCCCTCTCCCAAGCAAGAGTAAATTCTGCAGCAGACAGCCTTTGGAATCGAACTGCAATATGGGCTTGTCTCTGGGTCTCCAGCCTACTCGCTTACACTACAGATTTGGACTTGACAGGCTCTATCGTTAGATGAGCCAATTCCTTAAAATAAACTTCTCTCTATATATTTACACATCTTATTGGTTCTCTTTTTCTGGAGAACTCTGACTAGTACAGGGGCATGTTTGAAGCAGTGGAGGGAGAGAAAATAAAGCTGTCTTCAGCTTATGCCCTAAGAAGTCTAGCCCATTCAATAAACTGGTTATAGACTAGGCAATGTTTCCTCTTACACTGAAGACTGGAGAAAGATTCAGAGAAACAGAAGAAAATACAGTGAATTTTATCTCTCGCCCTTCTCTCCTAGTATAGCTCACTTCTCTTTCAGTTCATCCTTCTCCTCTCAGGAAGTCTTGCAGATGGTTCTATCATGTAAAAAGGTTGACTTGGTCTCTGCTCTTACAGAATCTATCATATCATTATCCAGAAATCCTTTTATGTCAAATAGCAACATCTAAACTTGTGTAAAATTGTTGACAGATGTGTAACACCTTACAAGTAAGTAAAGCTTCCCCCTTTTTAACTGAATCTTGTAGCTAAATAGACCATTTTTAAATGGCACGATTGTTGAATCCACTTTGAGTAGAGTTGCAATCCACTGTGCTGCACATTTCATAACCAACTCACACTCATTTACAATGTCATACAAACTCTACGAAAATAAATCACCTTAGATTCCAAATACCAAGGTCTCACACCAATGCACCTTATATTTCAATGTCTTTTGTCTAATGACATGAAGGCCTTAGACATGCAAATTTATAGCAATTTATATACATTTGACGATGGTCTGAAAATAGCTTGATTCTCTTCTCTTTTTTTTACTCAATTTTCAAAAAAATAATTTATCCTTATTGCCTAAAACAAAACAAAGAAATGTAATTGGGTATTCTTGAGAGCAGGAGATCTGATCGTTTATTTACACTCTTATGCAATGGTCACTTTTTCTATATCCTGCAGAATAAATTCTAAATCCCTTCCACGATCTGACTAGAACCTGCTTTTTTGGTCTTTTCTACTAAACATCTGTCATCCGCATGAGTGCACCAAAATAGAGAATGCTGTACTTCTTAATACTGGGGTTTCTCCTCTTATCCTCAACACACTGGCACCCAACATCAGCGAGCCTCTTTCCTGTTGAGTGAAGAAACACTTCTTGGTTCAAGCCAAAGAAAGGTGGTAAAAGTGGTATAAACTACCAGATTTGGTCTCTGTAAGTTCTCCACACAATCATCCTTGTAGTATTATATCTTTGCTTATAAACTCATCTAGTTGGATGTAGAAAATCCAAGGAAAGATTCCAAGGCTCCTGAGTGGTAATAGGAATTACTACATGTAATGGGCCTAGGTCTCTAAAGGACTGTGTGGAACAGAAATCCCATGATGAGCCACCTTAGACTGTAACATGAAAAAGAAATAAATGTTATCTTGGCAAGCCATTCAGAGTTTGTGTTGCTTACTACTGCAGCTAGCAGTACTTACCATTAATAATGCAGATAGTCAAAACTTTAGCTACAGTAAATTATTTTCATACTTTGTGCATGCTATCCCAAATTCTAAAATGCCCTCCTTCCTCTAACACCCATCTCTGTGTACCAATCCCTTTTGTTTATTTAAGGGCTCATTAAAATTCTCCTTTCTTCCTCATACCCGTGGTAGGAATTTATTATCACCACAGAACTTACTGTATGTCTTATATCACTCTTTATGTCATAATACATTTAGTTTTCTATAGTACCCAATACATTTCTGTATCTCCCTTATGGATTGGTATAATACTTTAAACACATAGATGTATATAGAACAAAATAGATATGCCCCATCTGTCCTATTTCTTATATCCATTCATAAATCTATTAATATTTTTATATTCTCTAATTGTACACTAAATACCCATAATTATATATCTAGCTGCAAAAGATTTTTATCTTAGTATATTTATATATATATCAAATAATTAGAAAAGTTGATCTCTTTCGGAAATTGAAGGTTACATTTGTTAGAAGAAAAAAAAAAAAACCCTAAGTAACATCTATTATACAGGTTGCTGTTGTGACACACTTTGCAGGTAAATCTTTGGTGAGGAGTTAAGAATTCTTCACATTTTAGACACCATTAACATTTTGAAGTTACAGAATCCTGAGGTCAGCAATAAGCAGACTAAATGGTACCCATGAGGAAGTCAGCACATGTCCCCAAAAGTAAATTTCTTATCCCCTTATCACAAGAAGCAGCCTATTAAGTAGTTATGGTAGTAAATTTTAAATTCCCCTGAAGAAAAGGTTGACAAAATTGAATTATGAAGAAGAGCAAAGAAGATTAAATTACCAGAAGAAGAGCAGTCTTGGGAGTAACTTCATGGCAACCTTCAGGCCCATGAAGTTTTATTAAGTAGAGAGTAGGAAGGATACAATAAGATAACATTGCTGAATTTGCAAATGTTTGGGGTATCTATGTGTAATGTCTGAAGGGTGTAAACATTGCATGGGAGGATAAAGGGAATTTGTAAAAAATTAGCATTAGGGAGCTTTAAGACCAGCATATTCCTCATCCTAGAATCAAATGGCTATCAAGTCTACCCCTCTCATTTCTACAATGAGCAAACTGAATCTTAAAGCGATTAAATAGAACTGGTACATTACTTTGACTTCAGATTTTGAAAGTGTTTAGTGAGTCCTGCACAAACACAAACTTGTTATTTCAACCCCTCTGATTTCTAAAATAAAACCCATTCGAACATTCCTGAGATGAGCACAATCTGTAAATGACATTTTCTCATCTGGAAATGAGCAATATATATTGGATTAATTCCATCTTTGCTGCTTATCCTACTTTGAGGCAGGTAAGAAGGTGAGACTGCAACTGTTTCTGCAAGTTCTTTTGGTTGAGTTGTAGATGCTTTAGAAATATCAGCATTAGGTACTCACTGACCTTATCCCCCAGCCAGGTCCACTGAGCATACTTAAACAGGACATAGGATGCCTCTTCTGGTGTGTCTCTCCATGGTTAAAGGACCCTTTTGTTTGGGATCCTAACATGAATAAAGTAGACCCAGAGAAGGAAGTAACTGTTACCTGTGAGTCTCATGTCTGTACTTTTTCTTCATATGTTATATTTCATTTTATAAATACTGATTAAGCTAGCATGTAGATTAAAGTCATCAGAAAATTGCTGTCACCAAGGGACTAACAACTGGACTGTTCATTTAGGAATGATTCATGGGGCAACTTTTCTCAGTTGGGAATTTGGTAGTTCTTATAGTGAAATATCATTACTGTCATCAAGAAAACTAAATATTATACATTGAAAATGTTCTACACATTTTACTCTTATGACAAGGAGAAGAAGGAAATTTTGATGTGGTTGATATGGCAATACTCAAACAGTATATTGATTATTTTATATTTATGAACTCAGTTACATATAAATAGACCAAGTCACATTAAGCTGAAAGGGGCTCCTGGAGCCATATAGCTTTTATCTCTGAATCTAAGAATGAATGAGCCCAGTTCATTACATTTATTAATTTATACAAAATAACAATATCAGGTGGTGATAATTATTAGGGAGAATAATGAAGTAGGGGAGGGAGAAAGAGAATTCCAGTGTGTAAGAGGTAGTTTTTCAAAGTACAGGAAATGAGAGTGATGCTTAGAAATCACATTTGAGCAATGAACCAAAAGAATAGAGTAAGTGAACCACGCAGGAAATCTGGGGGAAGAGTTTTAGGAAAGGGGATATGGACTGGGAATGTTCTGAATTGAGGAGTTGCAAGAAGACCAGGGGAAAATTTGTAGCAAATAAAATCAGAGACATATGGTAGGACTGGATTATATAGTGTTTGTGGATGATTACGAGGGTTTCAGTTTTCTTCAAAGTGAATTGAGAAGATACTTGAGGGTTTTGAATAAAAGAATTGAATGAAATGTCTTCCATCTTTCAAGTCTCCTGTCCTGAAACCATAGGAGAATAGAAATAGTAGGGTGAATACAGAGGCATAAGACCAGTGGAAAGATTATTGAATAATACAATAAGGGAGGATGGTGTCTTAGAACAGAGTAGTTAGAGTAGGCAGGCTGAGAAGGCAAACATTTTGAAGGTAAAAAACAATAAGCTTTACTAAGGATTAAATGTGAAGTGTGAAAAAGTGAGGAATCATGAATGAGTCCAAGACTGGCCTGAAAGCTAGAAAGTTGGAATTGTCACTGAAGGAGATGAGAAACACTGTGGGAGGAACAGGTTTAGGGAGAAAGACCAGAACGTAAGTTTTAGATATGCTACATTTGAAATGCCAATTAAATTTCATGGGAGATATGTCAAGTGGGCCATTAAGTATGTGATTCTGAAGTTCAGGGGAGAGGTTCAAGTTAGAACCTTCCTGGGTGTCCTTACCCCAGGACTTCAGTTATCTCTTTGAGGGACTGCACAAAACACTTGTGTGCGGCAGCTGATGTTGCTGGGGTTTTCTTTTTTCGAAGAAGAGTCCCCACCACTCTTTTATGGGGGGTGGGGGGTATCTGAAAAACCAAGGAAGCAAGCGTATTCTGGGAAAAATACTATGATTTGTATAGAATAAACTGTTTCTTTCCAAAAAAAAAAAAAAGGTACTTGGTAACTTCTCTTTCAAGTTTAGATTTTAGTAGTAATTTCATTAATTAAATCAGTGAACTTTCCATGTACCTAACAGAGTTATCCCTGACTTCTTAAACTTCACTGGGAAATTATTCCAGACACAGAAATTCAGGCAAAATCTAAATCACACATGGAAAAGAAAAATACAACTTTAAAAGTTTTAATAAGGCTAAATCTCATCAGTTCTCCTATTCTAATGCCTAATGAATTAGGGTAATTGAAATATTCATGTTAATGGTGGGTGTTGAGCAAATTTAAAAAAGTGAAAATAAATTACCAGTCCTTACCTTCACCTCTCTCAGTCACAATTAGTACAAGGCTGTGGAGTGAAGGGTGAGAAGTAAAGAGATGCATCTCCCTTTAACCTCTTCACCCAATCAATCACCCACTTTTACTTAGATCTTCTAGCTCACCCCTAAACCCATCCTTAGATACTACTTTTGTAGACGTGTCAAAAATCACTTCTCTCCTAGACTTGGAAAAACTTCCTACTTGCTTGCTCTGCCTTTACTTTCTATTTTTGTCTATCATAAATATAGCTATTGAAATTATCACATTCAAAACACTGAAATATGTTCCTATTTATAGTTTTTTCCATATTTCTCATTTGTTCTTTCTAGTTCTCTCTCTTTCCTGCTCAGGCATCATTATAATGTTGATAGTCTTTCAAGAAGATTTTGGTTTTGTTGATCAATTCTGTTTCCTTGAATTTGTATTTCAGCAAATTGTGCTTCCATCTTTATTGACTCATCTTCCTCCTATTTTTGTTATTTTCTTTTTGTTCTTTTCAGCCTCTTGAGTCATGAGCTTTAGTTTTCAAATTTTAAGTTTTTGTCCGGTGTATATATGTTGGCGCTTTATTTCTGTACGCTGCTCTGGCTGCATCTCAAAGTAACTTTTGTTTTGTAACTTTTCTGAAATTTCAATGATTTTTTTTTCCCATTGTAATCAAGAGTTACTTAAATGGATGTTTCCAAGTGAATACATTTATTTTTCACTGTTATATTCAAGGTCATGTATTGTTAATTTCTATTATTATTGCATTGTCTTCAGATAATGTAGCCTTTATGACCTCTGCTTTTTGGGACTTCTTGAAATTTTCCTCAGTGGTTTAATTAATAGTCCATTTGTGTGGATGTTCCATACATGCTTAAAGCAAAGTAGTTTGACAATTTTAAACACAGAGACCTTTATTTTATTATTTTTGTAAGATTTTATTTATTTTTGAGAGAGAGAGAGAGAATGAGCAGGGGGAGAGGCAGAGGGAGAAGCAGGTTCCTCACTGAGCAAGGAGCCTGATGTGGAACTGGATCCCAGGACCCCAGAATCATGACCTGAACAGAAGGCAGACTCTTAACTGACTGAGCCACCCAGGTGCCCTAACACAGAGACCTACTTTAGACAAATCTGGCTAATAAAAGTAAGCCAATCAGCTATTTAAGAATGAACAAATAATTATATTTATAATGTACCAGCACTGTATAAGGCAATAAAGATATTGCAATGAACAAAATAAAGTTTCTGTTCTCAATGAGTGTAATGAGAAAACAGTAAACAAGCAAGTAAACCCATTATGTATCAATACATGATAAATTGAGTGAAGATACAAAAGTAGTACTAAGTGGATGGAGAGTACCGGGAAGGGAAGACATTATTCTATAATTATCAGGCCAGGCTTCCCTGATGAGATGACATTTGAGGCAGGACCTCAAAGAAGTGAGGGACAGCCTTTGTGAATATCTGGGAAGCCAGTGTTCCCACATCAGGAAGTGCTTATGCAAGTCCCCAAAGGCAAGAACATTCCCGGTGCAATCTAGGAATAACAAGGAGGTCGAAGTGGCTGGAGAAGCAAGTAAGGGAAAATATTGGTCCGATGGGTAGTGGGCAGATCATACACTGGCTTGAGAGCCACGCAAGCAACATCAGCTCTTACTCTGAATGAGATGGAAAATCTTTGGTGGGCTTTGAACATAGAATCACTGTGATCTGACAGGAATTTTGGTTAAAAGAATCCCTCTGTGTTGCTGGGTTGAGAATCAGCTTGGATGGGGTGCCTGGGTGGCTCAGTTATTAAATGGCTACCTTCAGCTCAGGTCATGATGCTGGGGTCCTGGGATTGAGCCCCACATCGGGCTCCCTGCTCAGCGGGGATCCTGCTTCTCCCTCTCTCTCTGCCTCTCCCCCTGCTCATGCTCTCTCTCTCTCTCTCTGTAATTCTGTGTCTCAAATGAATAAATAAAATATTTTAAAAAAAAGAAAAGGAGAATAAGCTTGGATGTAGGGAAGAACTGAGCAAGGGCAACTGTGAGGCCAATTAGGATTTAGGGAAGATTTAAAGGTGGCATTGAGCAGGTGTAACATTTAAGGGAGTGAAAAGTAGTTGAATTTCGGGTGTGTTTTGGAGGTAGAGTGAGAATTTAAAAACAGATTGGGGCACCTGGGTGGCTCAGTTGGTTAAACGACTGCCTTCGGCTCAGGTCATGATCTCAGAGTCCTGGGACTGAGCCCCACGTTAGGCTCCCTGCTCAGTGAGGAGTCTGCTTCTCCCTCTCCCTCTGCCCCCCTCTACAGCCCCTGCTTGTGTGCACTCTCTCTCAAATAAATAAATAAAATCTTTAAAAAATAAAATTTAACAACAGACTAGGGAAGTAGCATGAAAGAAAGAGAGGACCCAAGTTTTTGGCATGACCAATGGGAGGATGGAGTTTCCCACTTAGAGACAGGAAAATCGGTGGATGGAGTAGGTTTGTATATTTACTTTTAGACATTTTACATTTGAGTTGCTAATGACACAGAGAGGAGGCTGAATAGCAGTTGGATGAAAAAAATCTTTAGATCAGGGAAGATATCTGGACTCTATATAGACATTTGAGATTTTTGGAGGGATTAAAAAGCCATGAGCCTATATGCGATTACCTCAAGACTGGGTATTAAAAAGATGAGACTGAGAAGTGAAACCCTTTGGGCATCTCTGTTTAATTGCAGAGGAGGAAACGAAGAGATATCTTTCAAAGAGCCTGAGAAGGGGTGTTTGATAAAGAAGTAGAAGAATCAAGGTATTGTGATTTCACAGGAGCTAAAAGTTTCAATAGGCAGGGAGCAATCAGTTCTATCAAATATGCTAGGTCAAGGAGGATGAAGACTGTAAAGATCACATTGGATTTAGCAACGTGGAGATCATTAGTGACACTGACAAAGGCTGATGATGTCTCCTGGTAGGGATGAAAGCCTGATGGAGTGGCTTTGAGCAAACCGAACAGGTTCAGATCTAGTATACAAATGGAGAGAGGTACTAAAAGAGAATACCAGGGGTGCCTGGGTAGCTCAGTTGGTTAGGCATCTGACTCTTGATTTCAGCTCAGGTCATGATCTCTGGGCCGTGAGATCAAGCCCCACACTAGGCTCCAGGCTGGGCAGGGAGTCTGCTTGAGATTCTTTCCCTCGTGCCCCTCCCCCCTGCTAACTCTCTCTCTCTCTCTGTCTCAAATAAATAAATAAATCTTAAAAAAAAATAGAAGAGAAGACTATTACTTGCTTTATGTCTCTGTGTATTTCACAAGGAGCAATGTAAGGGTCTTGTTAAGGTTGGAAAAGCATTGCCTATTTTCTGCCAGAAATGGGCTTGAGTCCTTCCAGTCATGTTTCTTCTCTTCCTTGCATTCCTTTCATATATAGGATAGGAAAGGTCAAAGAGCTTAAAATTTTGCATCTTTCTTACCTATTAGTCCCACCTTGAAGATAAATGTTTGGCAATGAGTACTATTTTTCTTTTTTTTTTTAAATTAAAACTTCTTAATTCCCTCTGATTATATCAATTATACTCATTACAATTAACATAATTTTGGGTAGCAATATTTGGGGCTCATTGGTTTTCTATTCATGTCTGTTTGAGAACTCCTGATTTTATCAGAGCCATGCTCAGATGAGAGCTGCTAGAAGAGATCTGTAACTGTTTGCCTCTGGATGTGGGACCCCTGTCCCTCCTGGGTTTGTTATTATAAGGCACACTGATTTGCTTCTCCTATCCCAATGCTGATTTCTCACTAGTCCTCGTTTGGGACACTCTTCCTGCACTTCTGCTTGGGAAAGAGTGGCTACCTTCAAAAAGCTCTGATGGTAGCTGTCTGATTGGTCACTCTGATATTTGCTTAATTGTTGCCTTTGCCTGGGTCTGAACTCATGGAGCCTGGTGCTCCTCTACATTTACTCTGCCTCTCCAAGAATCTTTCCTTTTGTATATTTTTGATCCTGATTGTCTCTGGTCATTTTCTTGTAGATATGACCAATTCTGCCCTCTGTTTTTCAGAAGGTCCCCAATATTTCTCATTTATAATCCCGTAACTTATTTTCCAATTCTGATATTTTTCACTGATAAATTCTCCTCTACATTTTTATGAGATTTGAAACAGGGATAATTTAGAAGAGTATTGATAAATGTCAGTTTTCATTCAGTCACCATTTTAACTTATTTTTATCTTACTAACTTACTTGAAAATGTGTCAGAGGTCTCCATTTTTTATTCTTTTTTTTTTAAAGATTCTATTTATTTATTTGACAGAGAGTGATACAGTGAGAGAGGGAACACAAACAGGGGGAGTGAGAGAAGCAGACTCCCCGCTGAGCAGGGAACCCGATGTGGGGCTCGATCCCAGGACCCTGGGATCATGACCTGAGCTGAAGGCAGACGCTTAATGACTGAGCCACCCAGGCACCACGATACTTTATTTTTTTAATAGCAAGAAAAAAATATGCTTATGTAAGAAAATGCTCTTCCAAAGTGTTTATCATAAAAAGAATTTCTCTCTTAATTGCACCCTAATCCTACTCTCTTCTTATCTTCTGAGGGGTAACCTTCCTTGGAAGTTTCTCATATACATGTGTATGCAGGTATGCAAATAAATATTTTGTATTTTATTTTCACATGTAAAATATTATTGCACATATCACTATTTCAAAAGTATTATATTGGAAACTTTTCATGTCCATACATAAAACATTTGTGCATTTTACTGTCTCCATTTTATATAGAGATAATGAACTTGAAAATTGTTAGCTAAGTCAAAAGACAAAAAATGATGACATAAGGTAAAGGAGAGTAAAAGGGCTGTTACATAAAAGTGACTGAATCACAATGAATATAATAACCTATAACATAAGACTGTGATGTTGAGGGCTCACCTGTGAACTTAGAAAAGTTTCCTTACCTGTAAAACAGTGGTTCTACTAATAACAATAGTAATATCCATCTTGTAAAATTATTGTAATATATGAAAAAATGCACAGAAAATACCACAATGCCTGGCACATAGTAAGTACTCTATAATGTTGATTGTTATTTTCTTAAAAGAAACAAAATAAGCTATTATGTGATACTAGACAACAAATAAACCTTCAGTGTTCTCAAGTATCAGAGTATCTGGAGTAAGAACAGCATCCCCAAATCATTCTTTAAGATCAGGGAAGGTAGGACATCAGAATGAGGGTGGAAGAGAGTATTCTTGCAAAGATATTCTTATCTCTGGATACCTTTTGTCCTACCTACCATTTTAGTTTTCACTATAATGTTTATACTTCAGAGATTGAGGGGAGGGGAGTTATTACTGATTTTTTTTTTCTTCATAAGCCCACTGCCAAAAAATAGCTACCCAACCAGGTAAACACTATAAAGAGGGAAGCCATAATGCTACCTCTAACAGAACTGTTTTCCAAGTTTGGAAAGACTACCCCCTACACACATTTACTTACATCAGGCATGTTTATACATGAGGGATACTCCATCTTTCTTCAGGGCAAGGCTTAGGTAAAGGATGCAATAGAACTGTTCCTAAGAGTGCTGATGTTGGAGGGGTATCAATATCTTCATTAGAGAAAAGCCCTGGAAGGTTCACCACTCTTAAAACTGGACTTCCTCAAAGCACAAAAGAAGGTTGAAACCACATACTTACAACTTCATTAATTTTACAGAGTTTTCTAAAAAGGACAAAAACTTTAAAAAATTTACTACACTACATTTTATTGTTATTTTCTTGGTGTAATAAATAATTGACTGAATTAGGGCGACTGGGTGGATCAGTCTGTTAAGCCTCTGACTCTTGATTTTGGCTGAGATGGAGCCCTGACTTGGGCTCCACATTGGGCGTGGAGTCTGCTTAGAATTCTCTCTCTCCCTCTCTCTCTGCCCCCTCCCCCACGATTGTGCAAGCACTCTCTCTCTGCCTCTAAAAAAAACAAAATTAAAAAAATAATAATAAATAAATAAATAATTGAATTCATGAATTAAAGTTTTGTTTACAAAAGTATAAACATGGTATATACAACAGAATACTATAGATCAGTAAAAATAAATGACTATTACTTTCAGTAATGTATATAAATCTTAGCATTATTATACTGAGTAATAACAGTAACTTATTTTTTTTTAAATAGCAATCTCTTCCTATTTTTTTTAAAGATTTATTTATTTATGTGCGTGTGTGTTTGAGAGAGAGAGAGATTAAGCACGCAAGTGGAGGGAAGGGGCAAAGGGGAGAATCTTTAAGCAGACTCCTCACTGAGTGCAGAGCCTGATGTAGGGCTCAATTCCATGACCCATGAAATCATGATCTGAGCCAAAACCAAGAGTCAAGACACTTAACCAACTGAGCCACCCAAGCACTCTAAGAGTAACTTTAAAAAGATTAGATAGGGTGTGTGCCATTTTATAAAGTTAAAAATAACTAAAACGATGTGTTTTTTGGATACACACTGTATTAAGGAACTCTGCACACATACAGCCCCAAGAGATTGATCATCCAGGATGATTGTTATTTTGGGTTGCGGGAGGAAGACAAAAAGTTTAGAAGACCATGTGGGCTCATGTTAGTTACCATCAAGGCTCTACTTTTCACAATAAATGTAGGTTGACTATGTTATTAAAAATAAGCAAACAAATAACTAAATAGGAGAGAATCTTTCATGTCTTGAAACAAGCTTTATAATTAATCTAGGTCCTAGGAAAATAAATAGTTTTTAAGAGACATATAAGAGACATATAAAACTTTACAATAGAACTTATAATTTTTCCTCTCTCTCCCTCTCCATTAAGAGTCATTTGAAATACTAAATATATTTCTGCTTCTTCCAATTCCAAAATTCTCTGGTTTTTCAAACGTCAGCAGTCACACAACTCAGGGAGAAGCTTTTGATATTCACATTTATTGTAATATAGAATATAAATGCATTTTGATTCTGCTTCTTGAACTTAAAAAGCTTGTATGGTTAAAATTGCAAACCCAGGAAGTGAGGGATCATTATTTTGAATCACAAACTGAGATGATTTTATACAAGAAAATATATAAGAAGTAAGCAATGAATGATGGAGGGGGGCCGGAGAGAACAAAATAAAGATATTAAAGTGGTATGTTAAGGAGGAGCCAAAGCAAGAATTGCTGATTTTATTTTATTTTATTTTATTTATTTTTTTATTTATTCACACATGCATACATATATACATACATACATTCATACATTCAGGTGTCATATTTAAATGACTGAGTGATTATTAAAAATCCAGTCTTCAGGGGCAGAAAAATAGATGTCGAAGGTCATCTAAGATTCACCTAATCCATTTCATTAGCCTTTACATTATTCGGAGTAATTCCCTTGCAGAAGGGTTAGATTGGATAAACAATACGTTTTCTCTGATTTTATCACAGTTCTTTAGAAACAAAACAAAAACTGAATTGGAAACAGACCAAGAACCCATTTCAAGCACTCATGACCTACCAGAGGGGAAACCTCACATTCCAAAGATTCAATTATGTAGGTTATAGCCATTTGCTACAGGCTTTAGGGATGATCTACATGTTTTGGTCAAACTGAAATACTACTTTTAAGATTTGGAATTCATTTCAATGTAACAGTCATATAAAGTATTCTGCCTTGCTAAAAGAATGGTAAATATATTAAATATCATATTTATAAATCATCAAATCATTATAAAGTCTAGCTATTTATCATATACCTGTTGCAATTTGACCAAATCAGTCAAGACAAGGAAGCTTCTTCAAATTTCTTTCTCTAGGTCCTATATCTTTAGGTCCAGATAGATACAGTGAAGGCTTGGGACATAAGCTTCTTGACAATCCAAATGCATGTTTTATCTTTACTATTTTAGAGTCAGTAAACCAGAAGCAAGCTATGCCAGGTTATGCCTGGGCATCTCAGACTTACACCTTTGTCACCATTTACAGTTTAGGGGGAAGAATGCAGTCAGGCTTCCCATTGCTACATTTCAGGATTCCAGTGTGTGAGGCTTCCCAAATGAGTATTTCAAGTGACAGATGATTTTGTTGTGCCCCTTCTCCACAGCGTCAATATCCACTATTCTATGGAGGATTAACTAGAGTAAGCACCCTGCAGTCACTGCTTATGAATTGTAAATGTGTGGCAATTATGGCTCTTGAGGTAGAAAACACATTTTTTATAGTGATTTGTGGGGCCCGTTTTTATTGGGAATGAGCTTAAAACTGCCAGATTCATTAGCTACTTGAGCTATACTGGTCATATCCTTTGTGTGTTTGTGCATTAGGTTTTCTTAATCAGAGAAATAAGCTTACATAATTTCTTTTAAACTACACATAGTGGGGAAGGAGGTATTCAACACGGGAAGGATTGTGAGAAAAACTATAAAGTAGAAATGCCAAGAGTGGATGCACATTAAAAAATATTTAATGGGCAATAAAATGCTTCTGGAGCAATTCCAAGGGATGCACAGCGTAGTCTGGGGAAGAAACAGCTCCAGTAGTTCTTCTTGGGAATGGTACCACTGGGAGAGTCCGATTATTTTCTGCTGCTCAGGTCCCCTTGTCTGGTCGTCTATCTTATTTTTTTTCCTATTTGGAGTCATTAACAGTAAACTGATGTTGAGATATTTACAGGAAAGATGATTTCAAAGGTTGAATGATACCTCATCTTTCGCCGAAAGGCCACAAGGAGGATCTCATTGTGTGACAAACTGAGAGAGAGTTTCCCTACGAAAGGAGTATCGTATACATAAAAACAGAAAAAGCATAAAGTTTAAGTACATTTTTTCAGGACATCCACAAACTAATGAAGTATATAAGGGAGTGTGTGTATACACACACATGTATACACATATGTAAGTACATGTTTATATATAATTTTTATATATTTACTATATATAATGGATATATTACCTATATAAATGGTATAAATGAGGTGATGTTTACCCTAATAACTTAATGCCATTGGTATTTACTCAGTAAATATCCATTGTACCAGGTACTCCGCTAGGTTTGGGATGCAATAACACAATAGAAGCAGCTTTCACTTTATGAAACTTACATTCTAATTGGGTTACGGGAAGGCTGTTAATCAAATAATTATGCAAATTAATGTATAATTAATAATTGTGCTGTCAAGGAGAGGGGCATGTTATTGTGGAAGTGTGTGATAAGGGGATGTGAATTGGCTTGTTCTCTGGCTCCCCTAATAACCCTCATCATTTGGACCTTTCAACTTCTGTCTGGACTTCTGAATCTCTCTGTGTGCCAGCCTAGTATCTCAGAAGTGATGAAGCACAAGTACAATACTGCTTTTCACTTCATCTGTCTTCAGGTTCTCTTAGGACCATCCTACCTAGGAAAGAAAACTCTAGGTTTACATAACAAAACCATAGGTTTTTCCAGAGTTCTGGTGAATGATCTCCTCCAGCTTGGGGCAGGGCTGGTTGACCATTCCCAAATCCCCTCCTTCTGATGGTTGATTCATGTGTCAACTTGGCTGGGCTATCGTGCCCAGTTGTTTGGTCAAACAGCAATATAGATGTTGCTGTGATGTTAACTTCTAGATGTGATTGAACATTTACAATCATTGGACTACATAATGTGTGTAGGCCTCATCAGTCAGTTGAAGGTCTTAAGAGCTCAAACTCGGGTTTCATGGGAAAGAAGGAATTCTCCCTCAGGACTGTAACATAGAAATCCTGACTCAGTTTCCATCCTGCTGGCCTGTCCTGTGGATTTCAGACTCAGGGCTGCAAAATGAACTCTTATTTGAATTTCCAGCCTGTGAGGCTGCCCTATAGATTTTGGACTTTCCAGGCCCTACAGTCATGTGAGCCAATTCATTCAATTAAATTCTATTCTCTATATAAGTATCTCATCGGTTCTGTGTCTCTGGAGAACCCTGTCTGGTATACTACTAAACTGCTAAAGAATAGATTAAATAACCTGCAGTTGGTTTTCTTAGAAGCAAACACTGAACTGAATCTTCATGTGTAAATGACTTAGCAGAGTTCCTTCCAGTAAGAAACCAGTAAAAGTGTGGAGGTGTGGAGGAGAGAGGATAGTGAAGGGATGTGTTCCATCAAGAATGGAAGTTCAAGCAAAGTTCTAGCCTTATCCTGGTTTTATGGGGAGTGAATTACACCTGAAAGTTGGTTCTACCTTAAGGAAAGGAGCTGAACTTTCATATTTGCAGCATTTAGTCATTGGATAGGGGTTAGTAGGGCCCTGTAACTCCTAGAAACTGCTGGCTTTTGGTGCTGCTGGTACAACTTGTTGGAAGCAGAGCACACAGACACTACAAAATAGTAAACTGGATCTGCAGTTATGTGAGTGAAGCATGGGCAGTCATGTTACATAGACAGTTAACAAATTTGGTTGATTTGGCCTAAGCCATGCCATATGCCAACTACTTTAATAATGTGCAACGGCAAAGAAAACAATGATGGGTTAACCATAGAATTTAATATGGTCGTATCTCTCTTACACAGGAAAGAAATATTCTTCCTTTTCCTGCTGTCCAAGAATAGGAGAAAACTGTAGGTCAAATCCCATCCCAGTAAATCAATTGATAGCTGACACCCTACTGTGTTCCCAGCCCCGCACTAGATGCTAAGGAAGAAACAGAGGAGTACAAGACCTCTTTCCTCCTCTCTAGAACTCGGCAAATATAGATTGGAAAATCATATATGTGAACTTTCATTATCTAAGTGAACTTTGAGCCTCGTCTTCATTTTGATGTGAGGATGGTACTGATATTTCTTTTCATTTGACTGATATGAACCTTAGATAAATGCATGGAAAATGGTTAGCACAGAGAAAACCATAAATGGAACCTATTTCTAATTTTTAATCTTTTGCTGGGCTATAACATCATGAAGTGAGGAGTCTTGTTTTCCTCACCATTTTTCGCCTAGATCCTAGCATATTTCCTGACTCATAATAGGCATTTTATATGTTTCAATGCAGGAACAGGAGACATTAACTAAGATAAAGATTGATTTTTCCTCTTGCTTTTTGCTTAACATTGTAACATTTTTTTTTTAAAACATGGGATACTCAAGGGCAAAGAGTTAATGCTAGTTGTGAGTTACATACGACTGGCAGTTAATGATAAGTAATGATATTTGAGTCAATTTTATATATTTATTTATATATTGTTCTTCAGGGATGTACCCATTGTTTATTAGCCTTTAGGGAAATGTCTTAAGTGTGAGGGAAAATAGAAGACATATGGGGCACAGGTATTTGCTGAGCTATCTGCGTACACTCTTCTCATCTGCAAACTTATTAGCTACATACCATCATCTATATCTTCTGATTGCTCTAATTATAGCCAATTAAATAGCCTTCATCTACCTGAAATGTATTCCTCTCTTGACAAGCTAAGGCTGCACCCAGGAAGGGGGCTGCGTGTTTGTTTCTTCAGTCATTTACTCCTTCATCCCCATGCATATCTGCCATGGGGAATGCATCTCCCCATTGTGCTGGCACCACTATATACTTTGGAAATAAAAAGATGAATAAAATCTCTCCTCTCTGGCGATTAAAAAACTAGTAGGGCAACACATATTTTTAGAAGTTTGCTCTTGTGGCATGCAATAAATAATAATAGATCTGCTGAACAAATCTTAAATTTACAATGTGAATGTTTGCTTATGCATACATCCATGTAATCACTACCTATAAAAGAAAAAAATAAATAAAAGTATTCCAGGAGACTCCTTTATGTCCCTTCCTAGTCAGTAAGTCCCCATCTAGAGAGAACAATTATTCTATCTTCTAGTGCCCTGGATTAGATTTACCTGTAAAGAGACATTGAAAGAGATCATTTTGATACTATTTAAAATAACTAGACACAAATGGGTCCAAGAAGATGTTAAATGATAATGAAGCAAAAGAGGGCCAACAAGCATAAGAAAATGCATCTTTTTTTTTTTTTAAGATTTTATTTATTTATTTGACGGAGAGAGAGACAGCGAGAGAGGGAACACAAGCAGGGGGAGTGGGAGAGGGAGAAGTAGGCTTTCCACCGAGCAGGGAGCCTGATGCGGGGCTCGATCCCAGGACCCCAGGATCCTGACCTGAGCTGAAGGCAGACACCCAACGACTGAGCCACCCAGGTGCCCCTAGAAAATGCATCTTTATAGAGGTGGTAACATTTTAGTTATATTGAGAAGAATGATACAAGTTGATGAAAAAGCGGAGAAAGAGGAACTTCCATGCAGAAAAAAACACGGCATGCACAGTGAGCATTCTGTGTTTAGCAGGTGGTAAGTAGATCATTTTTCTAGACATTAAATTCCGTGATAAGAGAGCATGGGGAATCAGCTCGAAAGGTAAATTTGCATCAGATATAAAACTTTTCATAATATGTTAGGAGTTTAAATACTATGCCGTGAGCAAGAGGAGGCCAGAAATGCTCTAATTTTTAGATGGGGAAGAAATTTGGAAAGGGGTAATGTGAGGATAACTTGCACAGCACTGAGGCATCATTTCCCACTGAATAAGAAAATATTACCAGAATCATAACGCCCAAATGGCAACTCTATTGTCTCTTTCTGTTGAGTATTTTCCCAGGTCTTCTCTCAAACTCAAATTGCACAGTGTATTATGGGAGGTATTAGAGACTTTATAAGAGAAAAGTTTCACATGTTTAAATGTTTTAGGCAGTACAGGGTTAAACCTAGTAGGTTTCTTTCATAAATAACTTCACAGTACCTTTCATATGTGCATTAGGAATATCGGGAAGAGGGAATATATTTTCTCTTACACTTGTATTTGGCTGAAAAACATAAAAAAAATAATTTAGAGTATCTCATCATATGGATAGTGTTCTATAGTACACAGTTTGGGAAATGTTACATGATAGAAAAATGAAAAATGGCCTATCAGAAAGTTTACCTCTATCATGCAGATTCCTAAACTGGGAAGGTCAAGCTATAGCCGCATCATTCTAAAATGTGTGATAATTGCCATAATTTTAATCAAATCATCTATTAACCCAGAGGTTTTCATCCTGGGATCTGAATTCCCAGAAATCTTCAAAGATAGTAACAGAGGGACCTCAGTGATGGAAGATAGGGAGCCCTTCCCCCAATGAAAATATTTGAGAGTTTGTGAAATACATTTGTCTTCAAAATTGAAATCCTGCTCTCGAAAGTAAGATATTAAAGGGAGAGAGGGCTCTGTGAAGGAGAACCCCTGTTAAATAACAAGAAAGGCTCCAGAGGCTAACTCAGGAGCAAGCTTGAGGGATAGCTCAGTGCCACGGAGGTCGAAAGCTACACGAGTATGAAATGCTGTGAGGGTGGACTTGCAGAAATTTTGTTCTGACTGGATGAGTTCGCAGCCACAATTCTGGGTTTGAATTTAAGGGCAAACTGTGTGTCAGTCTGGCTGGATACATTCACTAAAACAAATGATGAACTCTCCACTTGAAAAACAATGAAGTAAATATCTGCAATGGCCTTCATTCTGCAGGCCCTTAGAAACAGTTATAAATTAAGAATTTAAGACAGAGTATCTACACTATGCCTGATTCAGTTTCATTTTTCTACATTTCCCTCCTGGTATTCAGAGCCTACAGATACTCAGAAGAAGAAAAGAATATACATACAGTACATACTTAAAATGTTGAGATATAAAATGTCTGTTTTTTTATATCTTGGTCCTTGCAATAATCCAGGATAAATGTGTATCCCATTGTTGTTTGCCTATAGTTCTTTTTTATCACTATTTTTAGATTTTATTTATATTCAAGTTAGTTAACATATAGCATGCTATTAGTTTCAGGGGTAGAATTTAGTGATTCATCAGTTGCACATATCACCCAGTGCCCATTACATCACGTGCCCTCCTTAATGCCCATCACCCAGTTACCCCATCCCCCTCCTTCCCTCCAGCAACCCTCAGTTTGTTCCCTATAGTTAAGAATCTGTTATGGTTTGCCTCCCATTCTGTTTTTATCTTATTTTATTTTTTCCCTGAATTTTTAATAGTCATATAATAACAAAACAGATGAGCATAGGGGAAGGGAAGGAAAAAATAAAATATTCTCAACAGCAGTACACAAAGCATCACTTCTATTTTTCATTTAAGATAACAATAACAACTTAGGATAAATTTTCATGTTTCTGCATATCATTATGGCTGTAGTTTAAAAATAAAATTTAGAAAACTTCTGCTATTCCTCTTTTGGTCTACTTTGTATTATTGTTAGTATTATTTTGCCTACAAAATTTATAAAATTGGCTTGCTTCCAACCATATAACTCCAAAAGCATACTGTTTCTAACAATATTACTTTATGGCAAAGGAAAGTCTTCCTGCCGCAAATGTTTAATTAATGTCACAATGAAGGTAAAACTACCTCCAAGTTAGGAGAACTAAATACATTTATCCTAAATATTACCTTTTAAATTAGATAAAGTTTTGAAAATCTGCTATCAACTTACTGTTTCTATGACCATTTGCTAATAATCACCATAATTGTAATGATTGTCTACCTTCATTTATCATTTATAGTGCCTTATAGAAGAAAAAGCACATACAACATACCCATGTGCATAGTAGGCGCTAGCATGCTCCTCTTACAGAAAAAGAAATCAAAGTTCAGAAAAGATGCCCCATGTCATCTAGTAACCAGGATTCCAACCTGATTTCATGAAGAAACTATAAACTGTATGTAGAGCCTAATAATTTAGAGAAATAATTAAATCATTATGTTTTAATGGTAGAAGGAGGTCCAAATACCATCCGGTCTGATCAGATGCAATGTGATGATAAAAGCTCAGACATGTCCAGTCATCTCCTCAGTGTTACCCCACCCCCATCCCCATTATCTTAACTCCTTGGAGGCAGCATTAACGTTCTAGTTCCAGACCTGTGGCACTGGCTAATGAGCTTTTTCTGTCCTCTTAGGAGGATTTACCTCCTTAATTTTAGCAATTTTATTTCTTTTTTTTTTTCACATTGACCAACCATTTTAATATCATAGAGTCTTAAATTATTTAGAACAGTAAAGAATGATGCTAGCCACCAAATCCAATCTAACCTCTTCAATTTCTGGGTAAGAGAACAAAACCCAGTGTGGTTATATAATTTTCCCAGCATAGCCCAGCCATATCCTAATTTGGCAAAATCTCTTTGTGATCATCTTAGTTGACTTATTTGCAAATCTAAACTCTGATTTTATAATGGTTAAAGCAGCTCTCTTGCTACTTTTCAGTTATATTGGAATGATCACCAGGAAATAGTGTTTTAGTGGGTATTCTCAGGTTCAGAAGAGCAATAAATGTTATTGAGTGATAGATAAAATTCACTATTATAATAGATCCTGAAACTGTTAATATGACTAGTAGCACAAGATAGAAGAGCAGTTGGTGATATTCACCAGTGTTGTCTTGGAAGAGCTAGAATAAGACAATGGATTTCAACATGAACACCAGTCTTAAAATATATATTTCCATGTTAAATATATTGAACATTTTTATGGACCATATACATGCAAAATAGAATCTGTGCAAATGTACAATTTCATGTATATAGTTACACACATGCACACATACATCGTGTGTCTGTGTGTGTCTGTCTTGTTTAGTTCCTATCTGTATACTATAGTATGGTTCAAAAGTACCTTTTCTGTTAAAACTACTGCTTGATTCTCAACACCTTGCTATCTTATCTTCCTTCTCTTCAATCTCTCAGTTAATGGGATTTCTATAAACCTGCACGACAGTGGGCTTGGTAGCTCAGTAGATTAGTCTGTGGGCTTTCATCCTTGGAACCTGGTTCAGATTCAGGCCCCACCAAAATTTCCAATAATCATCCATGGGCAGATTGCTCTCAAAAGGGCATGAAGCCTAGTTTATCTTTGAACCTGATTTGGAGCTGCTTTTACATCCATCCTAGACTTGAGGTTTCATTCATGCAACTGAGAAAAAGGTATGAAATGTGGGCTTCTGCCTTTGGGCTGTAACTAGTTTCCCTTCTGGAAACAGCAACAACAACAACAACTCAGTACAAATATCCAAAAGTAAAGCAATATTGTCTTTCCATGTCTTTACAACCCCTTTATTACAAGGGTCTGATAGTAGTTTTCACTGTCTCCTCATACCATGTTCTAACTATATTATTGCTCATAGACAGACAAATTATAGAGTGATTTCATCATATTACTCCTTTAATTAAAAGCCTGTAACGATGCTTCTTTGTTGTCTGTTCTACATTAAATCTATATATTCCTGAATTGCAAGTTCCAACCTACAGACTTTATTTTTTCTTCTGCAGTTAACAACTTTCTAATCAGGCGGGAAAACTCACCATCTATACATAGCTTTCTTTCTTTCTTTCTTTCTTTCTTTCTTTCTTTCTTTCTTTCTTTCTTCTTTCTTCTTTCTTTCTTTCTTTCTTTCTTTCTTTCTTTCTTTCTTTCTTTCTTTCTTTCTTTCTTTCTTTCTTTCTCTTTTCATATAATGTATTATTTGTTTCAGAGGTACAGGTCTGTGATTTAACAGTCTTACACAATTCACAGCGCTCAACATAGCACATACCCTCCCCAATGTCTTTCTTTTCTGAGCATTTAATTCTGTTACTGCTCCCCACCCTGTTCCTTTTCACCTGCTGGAATGCCTTCAGTCTTCTTTTTCAGTCCCACCTATTCGTTATGGGCTGACTGACTTCATCTCCTCCCATAAGCTGTGCTTCTGCCATATCATTCAACAAAAGCTCAGTCTTCTGTAAGGTAGATTAGAAAGAGCACTAAATTAGAAATCAGGAAACATCCTTCTATTCATCTCTATTTCATTAATTAGCTGTGTATCTACAGCAAGATATTGATGAGGATGAGGAAGACGATGGTGGTAATGTAGTAAAAACAATTATGGTTATTTTCTGAGTACCTGCTAGAATCTGGGCAGGATGCTGGGTGTTCTTTCTGAGGCTTATTTCAATATGATACCATGAATATATAACCCTAATATTCAATCCTAAACATAGCTTGTATGTAAGACTCACTAGCCCTTTTAATAGGGAAAAACGTGGGGAATTTTAAGCAATTTGCCAGGTAGCAATAGAGCCCAGACTTCAACCCATCTGTTTGATTGCTTTGTCTGATTTCTAATTGTGATGCTGCTAATCCTATCCTCTTAATCTGAGTTTCACCTATCAAGTGAAGGGATCTAGACAGGTGATCATGAGGTCCTTATAGCTCGAGAATTACAATGGTTTTATGAATTCTTACTTGTTTCCACTGTGCCGTATAATATTTTTTAAGTATCTGTGACAGATTAGATTTCTCCTATTTGATGGATACATATATAAAATGTATATATATATAACACAAATAATGCTGAGTATTCAGTTAAGATTTTTTTGTAGGCAAAATAAAAATTTTAAAAATACATAGCCTACAGCCTTTTATTTGCACTAAATCTAGAAATAAAACACTGAAGAACCACTTCACTGAAAGATTTACTTAACAAGGGTTTGAATCCTCCCTACTTTGAAGAAAGTTTTATTTTAAGCAAGTGGGACACCATGTTAAGCACAGTGTCTATAAACTAAAACTTAAGAGATTTGAATATTCTTAATGTCTTTGTTCTGCATGATCCCAATACTATGAACTTTCAAACCTTTTAAAATGGGAAAAGATTAAGAATGACATATAATTTTGAAAGAAACTATTGTCTATTATTACTAATTATAATAGATTTATTCAGAATGAATAATATCTAGAAAATGTTCATGACCTTTTATTCCCCAAGATGGTGGAGAAGCTAGATGGCTAGCTAATTTTTCATTAGGAATCAACTGAGTCTGCAAATCTATTCTCACAAATATTAGTACGAATAAAAACTGTTAAGAAAAATGTTCATCTTCAAATAAATTTATTTCCTTTTTTCAGTGCAGGCACCCTAAATTAATTGATATCAAGTCAGAATGATTATAATATCCATTTCCATTCAAAAATTCTAATAATGAAATTTGTCCTTCCATATTTCTGTTTATTTTATTCACTCATTCTTGCATAATAGAGAGCAATAGTTAAATTTTTAGAAATTTCCCAGTTACTTATATTTACATTTTATTGGTGCCAAATCAGATGTGAACAGCCTATTTGATCATTGGAGTTGACATTAGTGTATCAAACAAGAGAGAATTTAGTAGTTGATCAATCCACCTAGAAAGAGTCTTTCAAGTCTCCAGCTTAGCCTCAAGAAAATTAGGACATTTTCTTGCTTAAAAAAAGCATTTCTCAGTTTATCAATATAATCATTACCATTATTTATTTAACCAACAATTTTAAAGGAAACACTGGGGCACAATAATCATTTCGGAGTCGCTCAGAATGAGATTTCAAATCCTCGTGTCACTCTTCATTGGACATTATGGTAATCCCTTCAAGTCTCTATTTCCTTATTCTAGAATATAAACAGTAAAAGTGTCATCCCAATGGTGTTTCTGTAAGGATTAAATGATATCCTGCAAATGAGTTCATCAGAATGCCTTGCACATAATACACATTTAATAAATGTATATGTTTAATTAATGTATGGCAAATTAGGCATAGTTAATGGCATGGTTGAGGAAAATGTCAATACTTTCAAGAAGAGAGAAATAGTTGGGTGGGAGGGGTAATAAACTATTTAAGAACATACTAGTCTTACACCTTCTCATTGCATGTACTTCAGCCTATATTTTAAAAAAATTAGTCTGGAACTGAATGTATTCTAGGACTTAGGGTATTATATCCTATTCTTTTTATCCTATATAGTTCATGCATTTATTCATCTCTCTTTTATGCTGAAAGGATTATAGGGTTATTTAAAGATGCATCTAGACATAGTAGCTAAGACCCATCCATAGTCTGGAGGCCTACAGACTGGGATTAGGATATATTCTAAATAGTTTACATCCACTCCCCCTGCTTGTGTTCCCTCTCTCACTGTGTCTCTCTCTGTCAAATGTCAAACACCCAATTTAGCACTGTCTGCCCTTAGCGTACTGCATTCTTTTTTTTTTTAAAGAAAAAATTCATTACCATGTATCCAGAACTCTGTTAGTGAAAGGTATATCATCATAAATGAAAAATGCTCCTTACCTCTATGGATTTGATAGTCTAGAGCAGTTGTTGGAAAACTGCAGCCCACAGGCCAGATCTGTATAGGCCATTATCTACTTTTGGGCCACAGATACAATAATTTAAAATATTGTCGTTGACAGCTTTTGCACTAGAAAGGGAGAGTTCAGTAGTTGCGTCAGAGACCTGAGGGTGGCAAAACCTAAAATATTTTCTATCTGTCCCTTTGCCAAAAGTATTTACCAACTCATGGTCTACAGGAAAAAGTAGACATTGAATAAAGAAATGGATACATATTTAATTTTAACAAAATTGTGACAGGTGCTATTAAAGAAAATAATATGGCAGACCTAATTTGAGTGGTGTGGCCAGGCTTCCATTACAATAACATAGCTAATAACCCCAAATCTCAGTGACCTAATACCATACAAATTTGGTTTTTGTTCACACAAAACCAGCCGCTGTCCAGCCAGCTCCCTAAGGCATCTGTCTTCTTTGAGATGCCTCAGTGATCCATCAGGGTCATTGGCTCCACCATCTCAACGAGTTCACTGTTAAAAAGGAAGAGAGTCTGAAAGAATCATAGAGGAGGTTTTCACTGACCCAGCCTAGAGGTGACATTTGTCATTTCTGTTCATATGTCATTGGCTGGAACTAGTCACATGGCTGTGCCTAACTTCAGAGAAAGGGGAAGTATCTCCCAGATGTGTAAGAAGGAACGGAAGTCCCAAAATTGTTGAGCACAAATAATATTAGCTCCATCATTCTGAGAAAGTTATGTCTAATCTGAAACCTGAAGATGGAGAATAAGGAACGAAGGTAATGAGGAAACAGAATCTGAAAGGAAACAGGATTTGAGAAGATGGGAAAAAAAAAAAAAAAAAGTAAAGCCTCAATGTGTTCCAAGAATCAAAGACCAATGAGTTGTAGGGAAAGTGGAGTAAGATGTGATTAGGGCAGAATTCAGGAGAAAGATCAGGCAGGGCCTTATAAGCTCTGTGTATGTTTGAGTATTATTCACTTGGCAGTCAGTAGAAGGTTGAAAATGCAGGACATCATCTCATTTATGTTATAAAAGAACCACATTACTTTCTGAGCGAGAATAGATTGGAGAACTTGTCTATGTCAGGTAAACCTAGATGAAATTCCTTCTCTTTTATTATGAATTTCCTTGCCATCTCATTTATAGATATGGAAAAAAAATTAATTATTTTGCCACTGAAGGTCATAAAACAGGTATAAGAATTAATAAAAAGAGAATTATTCTATTGCAGAGATTAAGACATACGCATAAACTGAAAAGTTATTTCCTTGAGAAATTGAACCTAACACTTGCCACAAATCCCCCAGACCCATCCCTGTTCATATAGATTATGCACCAGCGAGGAGACAGAGATTAATGATGAAGAACCTTATCAGGAGCCTCTTTTGTTTTTCTTGCTATAAAATGTAGTTTATGGAACCACTCCATCCTGAAAGAAAGCCCATGTTTGTTCTCTTGTTTTCATTCCCTTTCTCTCTTCAGGTGCCAAAGAGTTTTTATATGTTAAAGAGATGGATTTTTATGAAACAGGAAAATATCATTTTTTGGTTGACTCTTAGGCATAAATTTTATAAATACTAGGTAATAAATCATGGAGCTCCAAATAATATATGTGATATTATAAATGTAATTTCAATGTTTTCATGACTAGCTAAATAACATAACTCATCCACAGTGCAATCACACCTCTTATAACAATTCTTATATACATATATCAGGTTAATTATAGCCTGCGTATCTGACAAGAATTTTATGACAGCTGAAAACAGTTTTCATTTCTCTTTATAAGTAGGTGATATCTTTTCTTATTTGGGGATTATTTTATTAGTTGTATTCAGCATGAGTTATAAAGAATTCTCTAAAATCCACAGTTCAAGTTTATGAGATTTCTAAGATTCTAAATGCAACTCTATGGGTTCTTTCCCAGTTAAAGTTAACCCTGAGTTTTATGCCACACATCACCTTCATACAAACACTTCCTCTAAGGAGCCAAGGAAGAACCAGCTCCTTTTATGACTACTGACTCTAAAACAATTTGCCCAGTAGAAGAAACAGTTTGCATCTTCTCTCTTCAATGTGGAATTTGTTGTAGAGCCCTCATGACTCTGACACTCACTAAAATTGAAGGAGAAAAACCTCCTTTGGAGGCACCATGGTTTTCAAAAAAGTAAAGTGCTCTGATTTTATAGATATCTTTGTGTATTAGCAGAGGAATGTTGGATAAATCCACAAGAAATGGCACTTCCCTTCTAAATATTATTTGAGTTGGGAAATGGAATGAACACAAATCTGTATTTTAAAAATATAAACTGTGGCTCTACTTGTCCTGTGACAGCATGAAAATCGCATATTTAATCAGGAAAAAAAAAAAATGAAGCATAAACTGAGTGTCTTTTCCGTGTAGAATACGGCCATATCAAGGTAAATCTTTTGCCAACGGCTCCTCAGTTATGGTTTTTCATGTTCTATGTATGAGAACCAGCACACTTTTATTTTGATAATTTCAAAAGTTATATGATGAATTAAAGCAAATGATACTGGAGAAATTGAGGATGGAACTGGAGAGTGTTATGCTGAGCCAAATAAGTCAATCAGAGAAAGACATGTATCATATGACCTCACTGATATGAGGAATTCTTAATCTCAGGAAACAAACTGAGGGTTGCTGAAGTGGTGGGGGTTGGGAGGGATGGGGTGGCTGGGTGATAGACTTTGGGGAGGGTATGTGCTATGGTGAGCACTGTGAATTGTGTAAGACTGATGAATCACAGATCTGTACCTCTGAAGCAAATAATACATTATATGTTAAAAAAAAGAAAAAAGAAGATAGCAGGAGGGGAAGAATGAAGGGGGAAATCGGAGGGGGAGACGAACCATGAGAGACAATGGACTCTGAAAAACAAACTGAGGGTTCTAGAGGAGAGGGGGGTGGGAGGATGGGTTAGCCTGGTGATGGGTATTAAAGAGGGCACGTTCTGCATGGAGCACTGGGTGTTATGCACAAACAATGAATCATGGAACACTACATCAAAAACTAATGATGTAATGTATGGTGATTAACATAACATAATAATAAAAAAATGCTAACTAAATAAATAAATAAAAAGAACTGTTAGAGGGGCACGTGGGTAGCTTAGTCAGTTGAGCGTCTGACTCTTGATTTTGGCTCAGTTCATGATCTTAGGGTCCTGAGATCAAGGCCTTCATCAGGCGCTGTGCTCATCATGGAGTCTGCTTTTGTACCTCTCCCTCTGCTCCTTCCCCTTCTCGCCCCCTGTTTTCTCTCTCTCAAATAAATAAATATATAAGTAAATAAAATAAAATCTTAAAAAAAAACTGTTAGAATTGTAGTCGTTAATTGTGGGTGCTTAATATGTGCCAGACACTGTGCTAAGCACTTTTCATGTATTTCCTCTTTTAATCCTTACCAGAACTATGAGGTAGAGATATTATTATTCCCATTTGACAGGATAGAAAGTTAAATCTTGAGCATTTCCTTGATGTTATACATGGAAGATCAGAAATAAGAAATTTATTATTTTCTTCAGACCCAATTTTGAATTTTAGTTTTCCCTAAGTTAAACTCTCTCTTCAATAAACAGGAAGAAAAAAAGAGAGAGAGAGAGAGAGAGAGACTTTTGCATATTCCCAAAAGACACCAAATCTGGGTAGTAGTTTGGCACAAGGATTAAATGGATTACTAATAATTCAATGATCATAAGCATAGAATGGTCTTTTGTGGAATGCCACAAGTCTCTGAGCCACTTGACAATTTTTTTTAATGCTAAGGTAAGTGTTTACATGGTTGTTTACAAAAAAACAAAACAAACCAGTGTGTGTCTGTGTATAGATGATTATGAGGAGGTAACAAACACCAGGATGGCTGTCACACAATTTAGAACAGTAAACACTTTCGAACAGAATGTATTTTAATTAAAATAAGTCTTTAATTTGGGTCAAGAAAAAAAAAATAGTAATTCACTGTTGAAAAGAAAACAAATATTTGAGTGTGCTAACATTTCGGTAGTTACTTTGACTAAAGTATTTTAAGTTTTGCAACAAATCATCTTTTTTAAAAAAAAAAACAGATAAGGCTTTTAAAAAGTTGAATAACTTATCAGGGTCACAGAGTGGAGAAGGAATTCAAGAATAGATCTTTCTGTCACCAGTCATTATATGTATGTGTGAGCGTGGGTGTTTTTTTTTTACCTTTGAAATATTGCTTTCTATCAAGCACATTATAAATAATAGCATGTGAAAAAAACAGGTTTTAATTAAAAACTCAATTAGCAAGAGTTAACAAATCAGCATAGCTAAAACCCAAACACAGTTTTTCCTTATATTAATTAAGATATGGAGTAAGAAGATCTGGAGTAAGAAAGGAGTTAGTCTGTCCCTCCCTCACTCTGAAGTGTTCATGGCCCATGTGGAAACTTGACTTGCAGCCAGGGCCACAGACTTGAAAAACATTGACAAATGGCATAAAGCAAAGACAGATAACAAGTTGAGAGACCATCTCTCAGGAGGAACAGTGAAAAGAATGGGACATATTTGTTAGAGAATTAAAAAAAAAAGTGTAGCAATTTGGTTGGACAAAACAACCAGCTTTATTTTTTAAAAGGATTCCTTTGTATAAAAATTTTTTCAAAAAAAAATAATATATTGGCCCCAGCTACTTAAAATGAACATGTTTGTCTATTTATGTATCTGCATGGTCCTAAACCAATAAAGGCATAATTGTTATTGTTAAAAAAAAAAAAAAAAAGGATGCAAATTACCAGTGTAGTATGTTATTTTGAGCAAAGTGGAAATGGTTACTACATTTCTCCAAGGAGAAATTCTGGTAATATATGAAATTCTGTGCTAGTAGGCCTGTCCCCCTGCTTCAAACAAATGAGAGGAAGTGACTTTTGAAAGCAGGTTAGAAGTACCTAAAACTTTAACAAGACTTAAGGATACACTTTCTGAATTTGGAAAAAAAAAAAAAAGATATTGGAAATACTTCTGCTTTGGGTGCAAAAAAAATTTGGAATTTCAAAAAAATTTTTTTTCAGTGTGACTGTAAAAGGCAGTTTTCCCAGAGATAGATATTAGTACAAAGTAGTTTTAAACTCAGTATAAGATAATTAATATATAATTCTAAAGTCCAATATGAGTAAGCTTAGTAGGAGTTTTTTCTTTGGGACTAGAGCTGCAGAGCTTTGAATAGTTATAACAGCTATAATTTGTGACTTTCTAATTTGTTCTTAGAATTTGGATAATTCCAATGATTTCTTTCAAGCTTGGCAATTTATTTTGCTTTTTAAAACATTTTATCTGACGTGTTACATGTTTAGAGAAGTTGGGAGGATTAAGAATGATTTCACAATAGTCCACTATTTTGAAGGGAAGTTCAAAACTTCATTGTGATTATCATTCTATGACTTTGAAAAGGTTGGGAAACAAAGTGGCAAGCGTACTATGACTAAAATTCTTGTCTTACAGACCTCTCACTATTTATAACCATTAGACCACACTGCTTTGCATTTATAAGTAAATTACATCATCTTCTCCATGATCTGGACTATTCTTAAATTGTCAACAAAGATACCCACAGTAAAAATGTAAAGCTTGAAAGATCTACCATTTCATTGCAATCATCAAAAGAAAAGCTTCCATAGTAGCTCAGCACTCTCTTTCATGACCCATGACCCTTATTTAGCAAGTTATGTTTGGGATCCAGCCTAAATTCCTTCTAGTTATAGTCTCATCCTACTGCCTCTGTTCTTTTGCATTGCAGTTAGACAGAAATTTCTCAAAAATGTAATTCTTTTGGATAGTTTAGGTCTTGTGTTCGCCCATAAAACTGGGCCCTTGTTTCAATGTATACTACAAATTAAAAGGACTGTTTACAGGTGTTTCATTTGCATTGGGGTTTTTTAATTTAAAAATTTGCCATATGAAATTCTTACAAATTAATCTATTTCATTAGAAATATTTCATATTTTTAAAAATATTTCGTATTTTATTTATGACTTATAATTTCATATATATATATATATATATATATATATATATATATATATATATATATAAAACAGTACAATGGCCATGCAAAGAAGAAACCTGTGACCATGTGTATATGTGGGACACAATTGCTTGCATATATGTGAGGGGGGGGTTTTGTGTGTGCTTTGTTTTTTTACAAATTAATTTCCACTAAGCCCTATTCAGTCTCTTCTAAGGGAGTTGTAAAAATTTTCTAGTACAAAGTCCTGTCATTCCTATGCACCTTTTAGCTTGCAAACTCTGGCAGTTATTTCTAGTAATTTATTATTCTAAATTAAAGCTATTCAATTAATGCCATACAGTTCAACTTTGTGAGGTTTATTAATATTTTCTCTTCTTCAGTTCTCTGGTACATGGGGGCATAGACTAAGAGTCATGGGGTTTGTAAGCTGCTGTATGATTAATAGTGTGGCACTTGGAATTTGGCATCTGGCAAGTATATAATAATCCCCTACCTGTATAAGATATATGAAGCACTCTTAAGGCTGTATATTTCATTCACTTAAAAAAAAAAGAAAAAAGAAAAAAGAAGAAGAAGAAAATTTAGATTCTGGATGAATTCTGATCTAAATAAGTTTAGTGACTGGTATTTTGTGTTAGGTCAGTTTCTCCATTTCATTCAAGCAAACATTTACCAAGAGGCTTTACTATGTTTTAGGTCCCCTTCTAATTGATGTGAGTATGGATACAGTAGTGAGCAAAACAGACCAATATCCCTGCTTTCATGATGTTTACCTTCTTGTGGAGACAGCTAAAAAGTGAAGAAAATAATGAAGTGCAGTATATAGTGTGATAGACAGCAGTAAGTGCCACAGAGAACCAAGAGAGGGAGAGTGTAATCTTACAAAGGGTGGCCAGGGGGCCACACTGAGAAAGGGACATTTCAGTAACAACCTGAGGGCCCACTCCGAGGAAGAGTGTTCCAAGAGCAGGGCGCTGCTGTGATGAGGCCTTGAAACTGGAGATTATGTGTGATGTTCAAAACACAGAAAAGAGGCTTCTTGATGGCCCATCTGCCTTCAAAGCCGACTGAGGGCGTTCCATCTCACACACAGTAAAAACTAACGTGTTTACAATAGTTTGTAAGACCCTAAAATATTTAAGTTATACTCCAGCTGGTGTGTTGAGTGGATTCGCATGGAGGCAGCATTGGGAAAAGGTGAGAATTTAGAGCACTATTATAATAACCAGGGAACTGATGATCGCAGATCGGGCCAGGATGGAAACAGTGGCATTTGCAGTAAAGTGTTCAAAATGTGTACACGTTCTGAAGGTAGCAGCAACAGAACTTGTTGGTAAATGTCATGATGGCTGAGGGAGAGAAGCCACACATGGCTCAGGTTTTTGACTTGAGTAAGTGAAAAAAAACTAATTGTTGTCCACAGTTGAATTCCAAAGAAGGAAAACGTAAGGCAAAGAAAAAGGAACTAGTTGCTAATTGCTTTTCAGACACACAGAAAAATTACTATGTCTATTTCTATGAATCAGAAAACTAAAATGACCAATGAGTGTCAGAGCTCTACTGGATGTGCAGGCTTTTCTGACTGGAAAGTCTAGATTCCCTTGTATGTCTAAATGTGAGGTTTTCAAGTAGATTGTTGAGAAAACAGCTGATAGCAGTTTGGCCGGTGAACTGGTTTCAAGAAGAGTCAAACTATAGGTTTTTAAGAGTCACATTTAGGGGTGCCTGGGTGGCTCAGTTGGTTAAGCGACTGCCTTCGGCTCAGGTCATGATCCTGGAGTCCCTGGATCGAGTCCCGCATCGGGCTCCCTGCTCGGCAGGGAGTCTGCTTCTCCCTCTGACCCTCCCCCCTCTCATGTGCTCTCTCTCATTCTCTCTCTCTCAAATAAATAAATAAAATCTTAAAAAAAAAAAAAAAGAGTCACATTCTGCGCTCTCCTTACATAAGATAACTCATTGTGGCGCGAGTTAAGTATCTTGTTTCTACAAAGACACAGCGTTTTTTTATTAAATTAAGTAATGAGTAGCATACATAAATAAATTGGTTCCTAGCATATAGTAGGTGCTTAGTAAGTAGAAACTGCTTTCACTGTTTTATTGTAACTATTATAAACCTTGTCATTTGGTTGAGATTAAAGATTCGACCTATTGCTTATCTGTTAAGCCCTTTTAAAGCATATTAAAGTCTTACACAATTCACAGACCTGTACCTCTGAAACAAATAATACATTATATGTTAAAAAAAAAAAAAAGAACATAGTAGGAAGGGAAAAATGAAGGGGGGGAAATCGGAGGGGGAGACGAACCATGAGAGACGATGGACTCTGAAAAACAAACTGAGGGTTCTAGAGGGGAGGGGGTTGGGGGGATGGGTTAGCCTGGTGATGGGTATTAAAGAGGGCACGTACTGCATGGAGAACTGGGTGTTACACGCAAACAATGAATCACGGAACAGTACATCAAAAACTAATGATGTAATGTATGGTGATTAACATAACATAATAAAATAAAAAATGTAAAAAAAATAAAGCATATTAAAGTAACAGAGTCTGCTGAGTTTATATAATTAATATGGGACTGGTCATGAATTCATCAACTTACTTGTTTTTTAAATGCATAAAAAACTGGAAAAGATAGGTAATCACAGTATAATTTTCCTGGCCTATGGTTAAAATCTAGCCCAGTTGGGAACAATTTTGTTTAATGGGGGGCCTGAATATTATACATGAGTCATAAACACTACATCCCTCTTTTAGCACTAATTATATAAATCAGTAGACATTCTCGAGCATGCACCTTATCAAATTCAGAGAAACTATGCTATCATTAAATAATTTTATGAAAGTGATTTTATTAAAAATTTATTTTCTTCTCCAACTGAAGATTTTGTCTCCTACTTGGGATGGAAATGTTTTCCTTTCAGCCCAGACAAGCTAGGCACAGGGATTAGAAAAATGGCCTGACAAAGTCTCCTGATGTAAATCTACAGCTAAGAAATATTTATAATAATAAATGTGAAACATTAATATTATTGTTATTAGGATTCATAGTATTCATATATATACACTTATATTTATATATTTTCTCTTAGCCTCCAAAATGTTTTTTTGTGTGTCCTTGGTTCTAGGAAAACAGAATGCAGTTTATTAACTCTTTCAACATTATCCATTCAACCTTCTTATTTTAATCCCATATATTGGACTAGGTGTGAATTATAAAGCAATACATGAGAAATAGTCCCTGGACCTCAAGAAGAATACTCTCTAGAGCAGTCCTTTCTAAACTGAGGTCAGGAGTATATTGTTTGGGAAGATGAATGCAAGTGTGCTGAGGATATAAACTGGATCATCAAAACATTAATAATATTTCCTTGCTATAAGACATCTCAAAAGCTTTATAAGCTGCAGAATATTTTGAGTTTCCAAAGGATTGGTAAATAAAAAAATATTATCTAAGCTTATTTGATCAAGAAACATTTATTCAACTAAGAGGTTTAGAATATTATCATTAAGAAGTGCTAGGCTGATGTTATGCTACCATATACCTAGTAAATTACAACTTCAGTATCATGCTGACAGTCATTTAGCCAATGAACAAGTTAATGTAATGAAATTTTTACAATTACAATGTTGGTACTTGAGGGTCACTTAAAGATCATTTAATCACTATGCCCTTCTCCCAACCTTTGCCTCTACTTGATACATACTATTTATGAGCCAATTCAAAGCTGTCTTCACAGTTGCCTCCAATCCATGTTGGTCTATTGGTCCTACAGATCCATTCAATCTGAAGCTAAGCTGTAATGCGTATTATGGCATTCATCAGAGTCTTCTGAGATTGGAAATAAGTTTATGATTATAGCCTCTTGTGTTCTGAAGACAAGGGCTATGCTTCTGTTCTTTTTTTGTATTCAATGCTCAATTACTTAAGAGGCCCTAAGAAGCGAACATAAAAGTTCCATCCCCCATATACATTCAAATAAACATTCACTATGCTCATCTTAAGAGCAAGGCACTGTTCTGGGCACTGGGGATTTAGCAAAGAAAAAACAGACAATGTGTCTACCATCATGGAGCTCATATTACAGTAGGTGAATCAGACAATAAGCAAAGTGGTAAATAAATATGCAATATAATGGCATGGAATAATAGCTTTATAAAGAAAAATAAAGCAAAATAAAAAGATTAAAAATGATTACAGTGATTTAGCAAGGCCTCCCTGGAAGTAACAATTTTCGATTTGAAGAAATAGTTAAGTACAGAGACCCTGAGATGAGAGAGAGGTCATACTGTGCTCATAGGATAGCAGTTAATTCTAAAAAAAAAAAGAAAGAAAGAAAGAAAAAAAAAGAGAAGCATGAAAATAAATCAGAAAAAAATTAATAGGAGGCATTTGTTAATTCAAATTTGAAAACACCAAAGAGTTACATGTAATTTAGATGTATGATAAATTGTTGTGGTTTAGATATATGATAAATTTTGGTAAGTGTAGCTGTTCTTTTTAATTTAATATACTTGTCATCCAGTAGAGAAGTTGGTTGGACATATTCTCCTCTAACTCAATGGCAGTTGTAGAGACTAACAACCAGGTGAAATAGAAGCAACCATTTTTTTTTTCTTTTTTAAAAAAATTTTTTGCTGAGGTGAAATTTACATAACAAAAAAATTAGCCATCGTACACTTCAGTGGCATTTAGTACATTCACAGTGTTGTGCAACCACCACCTCTATCTAGTTCCAAAACATTTTCATCACCCCAAGGAAGCGCTTTACCCATTAAGCAGTTGCTCCCCTACCCCTCACCCTGGGACTTGGAAGTCAGCACTCTGTTTTCTATCTCAACAAATAAGATTTTTATTTGTTTGTTTCAGCTTTAATAAGATCTAATAGACAAATGATAATTTTTCCTTCTTTATAAGATTTTTAAAGTGTACAACATGATGGTTTGATATGCACATGTATTGTGAAAGGATCCCTCTCAGTGGTTTTTAAATTGTAAAATTCTATGTAAGTTCATTGAGGTCTGCTCTATTCTATTTTGCGTTGTGCTTTTACTTTGCTGAAGTCTTAAGTACATAATCTGGCTGTCCTCCAAACACCTAGCAGAAGTAACTTCCCAACATAGTTTGCTTAAATTTTGTCTAATCTATTTGCCCCCGCCCCAACACACACTTTAATTTTATAAAGAAGGAATTTGGTAATTAACAATTAAATTATCTATTCAGGGTTACGTAGCTATCTATCACAAATTTAAGACCAGTACTTAGATCTCATGGCGAATCTCCCTTTTCGTGGTTTAGGTAAGAACACCAAGCAGTGAATTTGGAAAAGGTTTGTGCTTTCTTTATATCACACACCCAGGACGTTTCTGGCGAATATGATGAAAGAACATAAATCTTAACTGCAATACCACCTACATGCACAGAACTATTCTAACAATCTGCACTAACAACCATCTTACTTACAATTAAGGGTCTAAGAAAGCATTGAAAAGGAATAAGAGAAAAAGAAATGCTGGAGATGAATGCAAACGCATGTGTTGCTTTCCTCCAGGGATCTAAATCAAATCCTCATTGTATAATTTGATTTGGTTACTCATTGTTTCTAATTAGAAATAATCACATTTACATGATTTCCCCCTCCTTTTTAGTTTCTCACCAAAATTGCTTTGCTCAATTATGCCACTTTATGGTTTCATATAATTTGTATCTCTTGACTCAACAGTTCCCCACATCATTTGGAATGTGTTTTATTTTTTTTTAAGAAGTGAAAGTTTAAGAGCTATTCTCAAACTGATCGTGAGACTTAAGTAGCTCCAGTAAGCACAGAAGCATGCTAAAAGCAAACTGAGGAATACTTCAAAGTTCAAAACTAGAATGATGCTTATTACTAACTATATGTGAAATTAATTAAAGATTTAATTATTTGAGGAAAAATAAATTGGCAGTTTCTACTTTTGAGTCATTAAAAACATGTCTATTGCTCTAGGGGTTTTGAATGCATGTGCAAAAAATAGACTACAACAAGCTTTGATGTTGCAAGATTTTTTTAAATAGGAATTCAACTTAAATATATGTTGCAGTCTTAGCTTCTTATCCCAAATATGCCAACCTATTTTCGCCTCTAAAACAGTATATATATATATATATATTCACCCAGATATTTAAATACTATAAGATAATTTTTCCTGGGCGCCTGGGTGGCTTAGTTGGTTAAGCGACTGCCTTCGGCTCAGGTCATGATCCTGGAGTCCCGGGATCGAGTCCCGCATCGGGCTCCCTGCTCGGTGGGGAGTCTGCTTCTCCCTCTCCCACTCCCTGTTTGTGTTCCCTCTCTCGCTGTGTCTTTCTCTGTCAAATAAATAAATAAAATCTTTAAAAAAAAAAAGATAATTTTTCCTTCTTTATAAAATCCCATTTTTGTAAAATGGCATTTAGAGTTAAAGAGGAATTTCAGGCTCATTTATAAATAAAGAAACTAAAACTGGTGGGTGTGTTGTGGCCTATGGTTACACAGCTAGCTAAACACAGAACTAATAGGGCATGGAAGTTCTATAGGATAGTGCTCATTCTGCTACATGATTTGGTAGAGACCAATAATAGGGAAGAGGAAGGTAATGATGGGAATAGACATATTAAAAGTATTTCTTTTCATCTTATCTATTTATGTATTTAATGACTTCTATGTAATATATAGAATACTTTTAGTTTTCTTTTCCGTCTCAGTTTGCTCTTCAGTAGTCCATACTCTCACTAGCAAAACTTAAAAAAAAAATATTGATGCAACACATAGCTATTTACATCTATTATGTGTCACCATCTATTAGAATGCTGAGGCTATAGTGAAGCACAGGGTAAAAAGTACATTTTTAGTGAAAATAATATTAAACAAGTATATAAACAATTTAACTTCATGGATCTGTGATAGAAAGAAAGTAAAACAAAGTGCTATAGTAGAGAGTGAGTAGAGTCAATTGGTCGTGGTTTTTAAGTTGATTGGATGGTCAGGATGCTATCTGAAGAAGTGGAGGTCTGATTAAAGAGAACAGGAACCAACTATAGGGATAATTGGAGTTTGGTGTTCTAAGACCCACATGTAGCAAATATATGCTCAGGCCTTTAGATGAGATTGAATTGATCGTATAGAAGTCCATATGACTCCATATGGTCAGTTCAGTATAGCTGGGATGAAAATGAGATTTCAAGATGAAGGTAAAGCAGAAGGGAGTGAGATAATGTAGGACCCTGAAGGCCATTAAAATATGTCTGGACTTTATGCATAATTTTACAAGCTATTTACCTTCATTGTGTTTGTTTACACAGACCATAGAGTTCAAAGTTAATTGCCCACAGTTCAGGGTCGTATCTGATCCAGAATCAAGAGATAATTTGTTTTAGGGGAGAAAAGATATACACGCATTTTTTCCCCTTAAAATCCACTGAAAGAATTCTTTACTGGATAGCTATCCATGCCCATGACCCAGTTAACTGTGCTTACTTCCTTTCAGATTCAGAATTTTAAATAATATTGAAAGTAAGGTGCAGGAAAATATCCTTATGCATTCTAACAAAGTACAGACTAAAAATTTTATCTTACTTGCAATTTTTATTTTCAAAATATACATCATTTTCATGTAGAGAGAGAGCATCTATAAACAATACAAACTTCTAAATCCAGAGATGATCAGATGAAAGTGTATCCAAAATGATGACCTGTATTATTTTGGCACTAATAATGGAATTCCCCATGCAGTAATTTGGGTTATTTCTTACCCTTTGAAATAATTTGTGTTTTTCTGAACCATGGGTAAAATATGATCTGTGTATCAAGGGTAAAGACAACTAGCAGTAATGTAATGTCATCTGACTTTTTGTCTTTCCAAATTTTTAATTAATTCAGATAACCTATAAGTGTAAAGTATGACACAAATGATTTTAATTGAAGTTTTATATCCACATGTATAAAGTGTTGCTATTTCTGTTGAACCCCTTCCAATTCATCAATCTGCTCAGTTGCTTAAGACAATTTATTGTGAATTAAAGGGTAAGTATAAAGCAATGTTTATGTGATGCCATGCATAGGAGAGCAAAGTAATTAGGAATGCTTTTAACACCTTGAGTAAAGGGAAAACAATAGTTAACAGAGAACCAAATAGTGATTTAAAGAGTCACCAGCCAAATCAAATGTGGCTATTCCAGATGTAGATCTCAATAAGGTGGTAATTTAATGAGAATAATAATATTTTGAAATCAAATAGCCTGGATTTGAATCTCAGCTCTGATCCCTTTGACCTTGGACAGGTTCCTTACCATCTGGAGCTTTTGTTTTCTCAATTTCAAAATGGGGATAATAATGCTTACCCCATATAGTTACTGTGAAATTTAAATGATGCAAATAAAGTACTTAGTAGAGTAACTGGGATATAATATTTGTATTATACACTCATACTGTGTAAGGTCAAAATACCACTGTATCATTCATTTTCACATTTGGGATGGAAAACTGTATCAAGACATGTGCATCTAGTTTTCCTTTGAACATTTTTCATTTGTTGCCCAGTGATTTTCTTTATCTGCTGCACAGGAGCTCCCAGGTATCTGTCATTTGACAGTTGAGATGTTTAGAGGATTAGTGCATTGAATGGCAGGTTGACTTACATTACAGTTCTGTTCCTGTGTAGCTTGCCTTCATGTTCTTAAAATACAATATATCACAGACAAGATTGATGATGACAAAGAAGAAAACAGTGCTCTTATTGTCAAGCTGAACAAACTAACATAACATCAAAATAAAATTCGGACTGGGATTTCAATTTGTTTTTTTAAGGTAGAGATGTTTTCTTCCTGAAGTCAAGAAAGTGAAAACATTAATTCTCCCAAAGAAGAGAAAATATGGAATACTTTAAATTGCACTATGCTCTATAAATTACTAATTCATATTTATCTACACCTGAAATAGTCAAATCTCAATTGGCTGGTGGTTCTTTAAATTAGTATTTGGTTCTAGGTTTCCCATTGTCTTCGCTTATTTCAGGGTGTCAAAAGCATCATCAAATTCTTTGATTAGGAAGAGTGGACTCTATGGGGAATTTGAGTACCAGATGAGTGGTGGAGGAAATGAGCATTTGAGGTTTTCCTTATTTCATTTGTTTTCATTCAATGCCTGGATAAAATTATATTCATAATATTAACAAAACAATTATAAAATGGAATATAATGAAAAAATGGAAATGTTTCCTTCTCATTCTTGTCTCTTATCTATTTTATATCCTTCCACAGCACATTTATGCTCATACACACAAATATGAATATAGATTCTTCACTTAACCTTATTTTCTAGTCAAAAGATAGGAAACTATATGCATTTTTCTTTACCTTATCTTTTTTATTTATTTTATATATACAGATATATATATTACACTTAAATATATGTATTTTTTTACTGAGGTATAACTAATGTACAGTGTTATGTTAGTTTCGGATATGCAGTATAAGGATTCAACAGTTCTATATATTACTCAGTGCTCAAGATAAGTGTACTCAATCTATTTCAGCTATTCCTAGATCCACCTCCCCTCTGTCAACCACCAGTTTGTTCTCTGTATTCAAGAGTCTTTTATTATCTTTTTTTGTCCATGTTTGTTCATTTGATTTGTTTCTTAAATTTAACATATGAGTGAAATCATATGGTATTTGTCTTTCTCTGTCTGACTTATTTCACTGAGCATTATACCTTCTAGGTATATCCATGTTGTTGCAAATGGCAAGATCTCATTCTCTTTTGTGGCTGAGTAATATTTCATTGTATGTATATACCACATCTTCTTTATATATTCACCTACCCATGGATTGTTGGGTTGGTTCCATATCTTGGCTATTGTAAATAATGCTGCAAATTAGTGGATCACTAATCTCCAAATTAGTGGATCTTTTTCCTTTTATTTATTTCTTATGTCAAGCTTTTTATTTACATTATAGTTAGTTAACATATAGTGTAATCTTGGTTTCAGGAGTAGAATTTAGTGATTTATCACTTACCTACAACACCCAGTGCTCAACAAAACAGGTGTCCTCCTTAATACCCATCACCCACTTAGCCCATCCTCCTTCTTCCAACAACCCTCATTTTGTTCTCTATAGTTAAGAGTCTCTTATGGCTTGTTTCCCTCTCTGTTTTATTTTTCTTTCCATCCCCTCTGTTCATCTATTTTGTTTCTTAAATTCCACATATGAGTGAAATCATATGGTATTTGTCTTCCTCTGAGTTCTGGCTATAGTTATTAATTTGTCCATGCCTACTTAAAATCATCTGTAGTTTAAAAAATATTTTTAATATTTCATTGAGATCAAGTTAAATTAATAAAAGAAATGTGGAGAATTAGCAAGTTTATGTGTTCTGCTGTGTAACTCAGTGTGACCTTTTCTTTGTTCAAGTCTTCTCTGTAACCTTCAGTAGGGTTTATAACTGACTTCAAATAGGCCTTGAATATTTCTTTCCATTTATGCCTATGCACTTGTCTTTGGTTATTATTGTAAATGATTTTTTCTTCATTTGTATATTTTATCTTGTGGTTCTTTGTATTATTTTATTTCCTATCTTCTCATTCATTTATATAAAATATGTGTTTTTTAACAATGGATATGACATTCCTTTGTTTATAGCAGTTTTTCAGTTGCTTTTGAGAATTTTTAGATGCAGTTATCTTTAAATATTGAGTTTTACCTCCATTCTTTCTCTATGTTTTTTTTTAATGTTGTATAATTATCATATTTAGCATCTCTAGGAAAATATAAAGTAATGGCGATAGTGTGTTTTGAAATCTTTTTTTTTTTAATTTTTTTTTTTTTAAAGATTTTATTTATCTGAGACAGAGAGAATGAGAGAGACAGAGAGCACATGAGAGGGGGGAGGGTCAGAGGGAGAAGCAGGCTCCCTGCGGAGCAGGGAGTCCGATGCGGGACTTGATCCCAGGACTCCAGGATCATGACCTGAGCCGAAGGCAGTCGCTTAACCAACTGAGCCACCCAGGCGCCCTGAAATCTTTCTTTTTTTAATATTTATTTGACAGAGAGAGACAGCGAGAGAGGGAACATAAGCAGGGGGAGTGGGAGAGGGAGAAGCAGGCCTCCTGCTGAGCAGGGCGCCTGATGCGGAGCTCAATCCCAGGACCCTGGGATCATGAGGGATCATGGCCTGAGCCAAAGACAGATGCTTAAAGACTGAGCCACTCAGGCGCCCCTGAAGTCTTTCTTCATTGCTTTGAGTTCCTCACTAACTGTCTTTGGTCTAAATTAGATGAGTTTTTCATATTGTGGAAGTATAGATCAATCTTATTTTACTGAATACTTTTAAGAAGTATTTTTGAGGGGCGCCTGGGTGGCTCAGTTGGTTAAGCGACTGCCTTCAGCTCAGGTCATGATCCTGGAGTCCCAGGATCGAGTCCCGCATCAGGCTCCCTGCTCAGCGGGGAGTCTGCTTCTCCCTCTGATCCTCTTCCCTCTCATGCTCTCTGTCTTTTGTTCTTTCTCTCTCAAATAAATAAATAAAATCTTTAAAAAAAAAGTATTTTTGAATATTATCAAAGGCTTTTCAGTATATATAGACATAATCCATTTTAATTAGATATATTAATATGAATGCTTATATTAATATATTTAATCCTTTGTAACATTATACTCACTTAGCAGAATGAGTATGAAAGTTGCCCTTTTCTTAATTCTCTAAAAGATGTTTTAAATTCTGAAATTACCTGTTGTTTAACCATTGGGTAGAATTCCCTTAAGAAACTGGTGGGACTGGCGCTTTCTTAGGGAGCTAGTGCTTTGAAAAGTTACCTCTTTTCATTAATGGAAAAAATTCTGTTTACATTTTTTTCTTTCCTCTCTGAGATCTATTCTGGTAACTTATATTTCATAGAAAATGACACACTTTTTTCCTGAAAGTTGTGCAGAGTAGTTTCTTAAGATTCTTTTAACATGCTCTTTATATGGCTACTTCTCCCTCATCATCTATAAATGTATTTGTTGTTTCTCCTTTTAAATTTTATCCTTTTCTACTTTTTTATGATATTCTGTTATTCTTTAAGATATATTTTTATTAACAACATCATATTATTCTTTAAAAGCTTAGTTATTTTCTATTTTCCACTCTAGAGAAAGCTTTTAAATTTATTTTTTCCTCTTTCACTTTTTGTTTTTGACTTATTTTTTCTTTCAGTTTATACTGTTATTTATATATATTTCTTAAAGATTTTATTTATTTATTTGAGACAGAGAGAATGAGAGAGAGAGAGCACATGAGAGGGGTGAGGGTCAGAGGGAGAAGCAGGCTCCCTGCTAAGCAGGGAGCCTGATGTGGGACTCGATCCCGGGACTCCAGGATCATGACCTGAGCCGAAAGCAGTCGCTTAACCAACTGAGCCACCCAGGCGCCCTGTTATTTATATTTTAATAAAGTTTGAGTCTGATATATAATTGATGTATGTCCTTCTTAAATTTCTATTATTATATAGCAATTAATTTTCCTTATAGTACTTATTTAGATAGTGTTTACATTATCATTGTTTTTCAGAAATCCTAAAGTATTCCTGTTTTCCTTTTTGATACAAGCCTGTTTTAAAAGGGAGGTTTTTTTTGTTTTGTTTTGTTTTAAGATTTTATTTATTTATTTGACAGAGAGAGACACAGTGAGAGAGGGAACACAAGCAGGGGGAGTGGGAGAGGGAGAAACAGGCTTCCCACGGAGCAAGGAGCCTGATGTGGGGCTCGATCCCAGGACCTTTGGATCATGACCTGAGCCGAAGGCAGACGCTTAACCGACTGAGCCACCCAGGCGCCCGTTTTGTTTAGTTTTTACAAGGAGAGTGACCTTACCTGTTTTTGTTTCTGTTTTGGTTTTTAAATTCTAGTTTATTATACTGAAATATGACACATTTTTCTACACTTTTTCTATGTTTCAGTGCTGATTGAAGCTTTCTTGTATAACATGCAATCATTTTTTATTGCATATTCTATGAGCACTATTGTAGGAATTCATTAGTAGACTCTGTATTATTTTTTTTTCCTACAATTCATATATTTCCACTTTTCCTTATATTTTCTATATTTATAATTTGTGATTTTAGGGTCAGTATAACTCACATGCTTTATTATTATAAAGCTGTCTTGTTTTACATAATAATATTTAATTTATTTGTATACATTGTGCTGATATTAAGACCATGATCCGTGCTTTCATATTTTGTTTTCCTGATACAATTTTGCACATCCATCCATTTTCAAACTCCCAGAAGAACTTTGTTTAGGTATGTCTATTATACACCATATAGAGCTGGGTTTTGCTTTGTGATACAATGTGAAAATTTCATATTTTTGCTTATAATTGGTGATTTAGACTCTGAGCTTTCTGTGTATGTATTTGTGTATGTGTATGAGTACATATATTTATGAATTCACATTCATATGTTCATATTCTCCTGAAACTAAACAGAAGATTTCTGTATCAAAACAGATTATTATTGCTTACATCAATAAACACACCAGTTCCCCTTGTCCTAATCTTTCTTTTTGTTCAAATTTTCTGTTTTCTTACCTACCCTTATTTACTCTGATTTTTTTTGTTCATCATATAGATTCTGCCTTGTCAGAGCATGTAATTTAAATTCTGATCTCTCATTATAATCCATAAATCTATTTTATTTTTAATTCTGTAGTTTAAGAATTTTTGCTCTGATTTCCCCCCCAAAATCTCTTATTTGGCTAAAGTCATGTGGTTTTCTTTGTTTTTCTAAATAAGGGCTCAAATGTAATATGTCCATTGAAGCCTTCCATATTCAAAAAATATTTGTTGACTGTTTACATAGGGAACAACATGATTGGATAAATAATTCCTTAGATCATATTTCTTTTTCTAATAGGTATTACTTTATTACCTTTAATTTTGTTTAATCTTTTCTGTGCTCCTCTGTTTTTGAATGTTGGTATATTCAATTTGATGTCAATCTGAATTTTTAATGAAAGATTTGGTCTTTTTTAGATCTGCTCAAAGGATTTGTTCCTTATCATTAAGATCTGGTATTTCAGTAAAGTATATCCTATGGTAGCCATTCTTGGTCAACTTTTCCTGGCATACAGTATACCTTTTAACCATGTAGATTCATATTTCAATTTATTCAGGAAAATATCCTTGAATAATATCTCCATGTAATTTTTCTATTCAAATAGTTGGTCTACTTCTCTGGCAGAGCCAATTAATCATATTATATATATATATATATTTTGTCTTATATCTACAATTATTTTTGTCTATAAATGTTTTGCCTTCTAATTTCCTTTTCTCCCCCATTCATTTTGATTGTTTTTCATAGTTCCATTCACTAAATCCCTTACTATATTTTCTACAGTGTCTGTTCTTTGATATGTTTCTTCCATTTTTCTTTCTTTGTCTATAAAGGTTGTGCTTTTCCTTTCTCCCCACTCCCATTTATTCTATGGGTTCTGCCAGTTCAATTTTTATTTTCTTCTCTTTTATTTGATTTTTCTGTATATTTGTTGTGTGGTTTTCCTTGATGGAGGTATTGCCTCACAGTATTCTTCTAATTCTCAGACAAATGTTTGGGCAAAATTTTCATGTGTTCTGTGGCAGCATTTTTCTTACCAAATTTTAGTAAGTTTTGCTGATTTTCTACCTTTTATTTTTATTTTTATAATTTTTTTTATATTTATGCTGTTATGCTTCCTTTTTAGTGTTTCATGGAATTAGTTGAATTTTCCTGGCTCAGCTTTTTGCAGAATGCCACCACCCTTGAATTTTTTTTTTAGTCTGTTCTCTAAGCATCTTTTATGGTGTTGCCCATACGGCTTCTAATCCATAGATTACAGTACCAGTCATTCCAAATCTCACAGCTTTTGTTTGATGCAAGGGCTATAGGAAGGCTATAGGAAAATGCCTTTTTGCTTGCATGTCTAGAAATCTACTGATATTGAGTTGCCTCATTTTAATTTTTTTCCGTATGGTTGCTACTTTATTTCACCCTACATAATGTCTATGAAGATTTTGACTGATTTTGCAGTTCTTATGCTTTTTGAAACTCACATTTTTGGTTTTATATCTGTTCAATTATAGTAGTGACTATAAACGCCAAAATCTCAATGCTTAACTCAGTAAAAGTTTATTTTTATCTCATGTAGTCCAAATGTGGTGCTTCTGTTTGGAAGGACTGATGGGACCACTATCTTCCAGTCAGTGATCTGGAACACAGGCTTTTTTTTTCATATTATGGATCCACTCTCTTAAATGTGACTCCCACCATCACATGGTAAGCAGCTATAAGTGAAAAGATGAAAAGAAACATTAAAGGACAAAGCATTAGAAGAGTGTACACAATTCTCATGACATTTTTATTGACTGAAATAGAGTCATATGGTCTTACCCTCATGCAGAGGAGACTGACATATAATTTAGCCATAAGTTCAGTAAGACAAGAACATGAATGTGGTGATCAAATAACCATCTCTACCAGAGTAGAATGCTGGAAAGAAGTCACTTAGTATTTCATGCTGCCATAGACATATTAAAAATTGTTTCTATAGCTCTTTCTTATTTTGATATTTTAAGATTGAGCCTAAGAATTGGTACGTAATTTAGCAAATCTTTGATGAATGAGCTAAAATACAAAATAGATAGTTGCTTATCTTACTGAAGGAATAATGGATGAGAAAATGGCTGGATAGATCAGAAATTACAGGCAGATAAGGTAGACAAATTGGTACAACAATTCATCTTATACCATAGCATATTATTTTCTTAGTTTTCTTCTTATTGTCTAATAGTCGAGGATGAATGTGCGACTTCAGGTATAGAGAAATATTAAAAAATGTAAAATCAGTGGATTCTATTCCAACTTTAATTTCACTCTTGCTCTGATTTTTTTCTTTTTTACATTTTTCTTAGTCTGATTAAGACAGATTGCCACATGCAATACAATAAATTTAATAGGAAACAGCTTCCAAGTGCATTGTTTGGTTGGATTTAGGCAAAGCACTTTTCAAAGTATAAACATGGAATTGTCCATAAAATCTGTGATGAAATTGGAAAGATTTATAAAAAGCTCAAAGAATTTATTCTGCTTTTATCTCATTTATAATGAGGAAATAAATAGGAATTTGAACCAACTTGAAGGAGGCCCCCTAAAATGCTCCAAAGTTAAACTTCATCTGGGCTTTGGATAGCTATGCTTTGAAGTCTATGCAGAATCTTTTAAAGGTTGTTAGTATTCCTCAGTGTGGTCAGCAGACATTCGTGTTCAAGTCCCCAGGATCTGTGAATGTGTTATATTACATGTCAAAGAAAAATTAAGGCTACAGACATGTTAAGGTTGCTTATCAGCTGACCTTAAAATGGAGAGATTATCCTGGATTATCCAGCTGGACCTGATATATTCAGTCAGTGTCAGAGTGATATAAAAAGAGAAAGATTCAACTGTCCATAGCTGACTTTGAAGACAGAGGAAAGGAGTTATGAGCCAAGCAATATGGATAACCTCTAGAAGCCAGGAAAGTAAAAAAAAAAAAAAAAAAATTCTCCCTTAGAATTTCCAGAAAGGAGTACAGCCATGCAGACACTTTGATTTTAGCCCAGTAAGACCCATTTTGGACTTCTAATCTCCATAACTTCAGGATAATACATTTGTGTTGTTTTAAGCTATTGCTTGCTGTAATTTGTTACAGCAGCAATAGGAAACTAAGACATTCAATAAACTAGAAGGTTTCTAGTCTACGAAATCCACATTTTTCCCAACTTAGGCAGAACGGTATAGTTGAACAACATGAGACAGGTAGTTTGAAAGTCTAAAAGTATATAACTGAATTGTCTGATCAGATTTGTTGTTTAATTTGCTTTATTGGTTCTAACCAATTATATTACATTTCTGCCATAACTAGCAACAGGTGTTTATTGGGCCATTTGAAAAAAAATCAGTTCATATGAAATGCCAAGATAAATCTTGTTTAATAGGAAACCTTATTGGTCACACTGATGAGGTAGAATATAAATTATTATGTTTTGAGATTCAGTTTAATGCTCATTTCTTAAAAATAATTTAGCATTTGTGTGAAATCCAAATTCATATGTGTTAGTTTATTTGTTTTCTTCTCAATTAAAAAAAAAAAAAAAACTGTTTCTTGGGATGCTTGGGTGGCTCAGTTGGTTAAGTGTCTGCCTTCGGCTCAGGTCATGATCCCAGGGTCCTGGCATTGAGCCCCGCACCTGGCTCCTTGCTCAGCAGGGAGCCTGCTTCTCCCTCTGCCTACCACTCCCCCTGTTTGTGTCCGCCCCCCGCCGACAAATAAATAAATAAAATCTTAAAAAAAAAAACAAAAAAAACGTTTCTCTTCATGGAAAACATACATTGCATTTTTATTAGGTTAGGAAAGACAAATAAACCTGACTAGTAAAAAGTAAAATAGTAGGTAGGGAAAAACATATTTGTGGACAATTTCAGTGGAAGTATGCAAAAAAAAATACTCAGAAGAAAATTATCTTCCAAACCAGGCATACATACCTAAAAGTGATTGTGACTTTTAGGTATCTCTCAAAAGAAGTGAACCATTTGCTCAGTAACTTAATCATGATCTAGATTTTCATATTTAAGTAGCCAAGTAGGGGGGTTGCTGTTTGGAAATGTAAAATGAGCTGAAACATCACAATAGTATAAAGTATATTTCTGATAATTTTGCTAATTAAATTGTTACAAAAAAGTTACAAAGCTCTGTCTGCCCCATGGGAAGGTTTATTGTTTTTCTGAAGTGTTCCAACAAGAAACCAAACTATGAGCACTTATGAAACAACATAATGTGTAAGGCCCAAAGTTAGATTAGCCAAATTGTTTTGAAGAGGCATCAAATAATTGATCAGGAAGTAAAACTGTGATTATAGAATAAAATCACAGTTGAATTGTAGCAAATAATTGCAAAAATAATTAAAGTCACAAATCCTCCCAGTAACAATGTGAAACAATTCTCTTTAGTGCCCCACAGGGATGGAACTTGCTAGCTTTGATTGGGATTAAACCTGGAGGTAAAAGAAAAGGAAAATTGTGGTCTGGAAGAAATCATATTGAGAACATATCATCCATAAGAAAAAAAAGTTCCTGAAAAGTGAATTTGGAAGTTAGGTAATTTCCATTTCAAAGGATGCAATTTATTATAGTTCCTTTAATGATTTTTAAAGAAGTCAACGTAAGTTGAGCTTTCATATATAGATAGATTTCTAGTTCTCAGTTTATTTCTTCTTCTGCTATGGTAAAACAGAGCCAGCTTGTTTCACATCTCTAACTGAAAGAATAGGAACTTAATTAAGGGGAAAATTTTGCTTTCAGAAGAATTATGGATATGATTTTTATAAGTAAATGTTGACTCTGTAAGAGTAAAATAACTGTTCTTTTGCTTTTAGTACTTGTATTGCCCATATACAATGCATTATAATACTCACTACTGGATGACACCCTAGCAGTAGAATGAATGATTTCTGAAAATATATCTTCCATTCTTTAAAAAAAATATAACACAATCTGAAACACACGAATATGTTGCTTATATTCTACTTGGCCTTCATGTTAGCTACTCAATCTTTCCTTTGATGTATATGTTATGATCCAAGTGTAAATATCTACCCGATCTGTGATCTCTCAGGTTTAATAAATAGGATTGTCCAAGCAAAGAAGATATCATAAAAAAGCCTTAAAAGATAATGACATAAACCCCACTCTTGAATGTAAAGCACCTAGGGTTAGACAACAAACTAAACCACAACTCTTAAAAGCTCCAGTGTTTTAAATCAAATTATTTTAGTAATTCTAAATTATTTATTGAGTCCTTACTGTGTCTTTGGCACTGTGTAGAACATTTTATACATAAGGGATTTGTAATTATATTGTGAGAACAAAGCCTTCTCAGAATGACACACTAAAGTAAGACAAGGTGGTATATAGTTAGTTACAAAAATGAATGCAATAAATAAATTACTCAATTTAGTGGGCTTTTTTAAACACCAAATTAATATATCTTTTTTAATTGAGTATGTTGTACTAATGAATCCCAAAAAAGTCAATTTAAATTGCAGCTAGACAACCTCAATCTGTCTATATTTAATAAATACTAATTCAACACATACTGTGTACAGATACTGCATCATGAAATCAAACTAATATGATGAATAAAGTGAGAAAAATAGACATAGCTTTAGCTCTTTCAGAGCTTATACAATGGTGGGAGATATATACAAGAAAATAGGCAATTATAATATAGTGTGATAAATAATAATGCTGTGAAGCAAGACAGTATCACTAGCTTGGAAAGTCAAGACTGAAGGATGAATAGAAATTCACCAAATAGAAGGGCTAGAAATGTTCTGGTAGAGAATATAGCATATAGCAAATGTCCAAAGTTGGAGAAACAGAAAGAGGAGAAGAGAGAGAGGAAAAGAGATGACCTGCTTAATAAATGCGAGAAATTATTTATGGATATGATGGAGTCTAAGGGGAAGTATGAAAAAAATGAGGGTGAAAGAAAAAGCAGGAATTATATCATAAGTAAAGCACAAGTGTACCTGTGCATGCGTGCACACACACACACACACACACATTTTTTTTTTTCCATCTATCCAGGACAAAAACATTTCCAAGAGATTGACACCCTATTTGAAATTCATGTTTACAGAAAACAACAGATCGCTTTATGATATTTTTTGGAGCCAGAGATAGTCCATTAGAAAAATACTGGAGAAACAATGGAGGGGCATTGTAATAAAGGCGGTGAGCATTGCCTTTTGGTCACATCTACTGAAAAATAAGAGCTCTTTGTGGAGCAGCACAGAATAGGAGTCAGTCTCCAGAATGGCTGCGTCCCACCTTTCCCATACCTCACTCTTTATACTTATTTATACAACAGGAGTTACACACTTGCAGCTGTGAGCAACTCACAATCTATAAGCTACTTAGAGAAGTCTTTTGTTTTAAACACACAGTGATACATTTGATTTTGTTTTTGTTTTTGTTTTTTGCATTTACAAGTTTTGAAATTATAATTTAAAAATCCAGATTCCTATTTTTCTGTAAGAAACCTGAAGCTCTGGCAATGCTGTCCTTTCATTTCTTCATGGAAGAAACTGGCTGGAGCGGAATAATGGCAGCCTGTATAGGGAGGGAAAGCCAGCATTTAGTTTGCTGCAGTCCTAAACACTCTCATATACCCAGCCTCTGTAGAACTTTGAAACTTTGACTCAGGGTGTAACTTCCATGGCTGTTAGCCTTGTCACTAGGTTACTTTAGGTTTTTACCTTGTCTTCTGGATTTCTGGCTTGGTATCTTCTTTCACTTGGCTTGGAACCCTATTTAACTTCTGTCTATGTTTCTACCATTCATTTTGGACTTGATTTCATAGACTTTGTCTTCCCACGTATTGCCCCAGTAGACAGGTCCTCACACAGTCTATTACCATTTATAGAATGTCAAATAATAGAACTCCTCTGCTCAAAAATCTCCAAGAGATGTCCATTTCATTCAGAGTGAAAGCCAAATCCCTATCATTGATCCATAAGGATCAGTACTAACATTTCTGAACCTATCACCAACTATGCTCCTCACCTACTCTGTTCTAGCCCATTGTTCTCCTGGTTATTCTTCAAACATGCCAGCTATGAACCAAATTCAGAGCCTTTCTGCAGTTTGAACAGTCTTCCCTCAGATATTTTTTACAGTCACCTTGTTCTGTTCAGTTCTGACTTCTTCAAAGGCTTACCCTGATTACTTGATTTAATAGAGCAACTTGTTCTGCAACACCACCCCCCACCCCCGCTACTCACAAACCTCCATATTCTGATCCACTTTTGTGGTTTTTGTTGTCTTGCTTATAGCATTGTTTTCAAACCATATGCTTTGTAGGTATATTTTGTTTATTGTTTATCATCTATCTGTCTTTCTAGAACATATGCTCTGTGAAGGCAAGAATTGATGTTTTTTTGTTGTTGTTGTTCATTGGTCCTCTCAAAGTCCCTGGACCAGTGACTAATAATAGTTGGAGGAATAAATAAATAAATGAATGAGTTACACCTGATAAATAAATGAATGAGTGATTTACAATAAAATGCAAAAATTTCACCCCTATTCCAAGGTCTATTCATAAAATCTCTTATATTTACTTCCAGAAGGAACTTTTGTTTTGGAAGAACAATATATTTATCATCATCATTAAAAAAGTATTAGTGTATATGTTCTCCCAAAACCTCATGTTTTTAATCTGGCAAAAAGAATATATTAATGCCTCTGAGTCTTAGTGTGAAGATATAAATAAACAAGTGATTATAAGTGTTCTTTATATAAGTGTTAGTTGTTACTAATAAAAAATAATAAAAATAATAGAAACTAACATTTATTAAGCATATGCTGTGTACCAGGCACTATGCTAAGCATTTTATAAATATTATGTTGTTTAATCTCATTGAATGCTTGTAATAACCTCATGGTGCACAATATATTATTATGCCTAAAAACTAAAATTTAAAGAAGTCGTTGGCAGAGCCAGCACTTGAAGTCAGGTTTTTTTTAATCCAAATTATTTTAACTACTATTCTATTCTTGTGTGTTATATTATAAAATAATAGTTACTTGTGTCTTATAGATCCAGGCACACCTATCTCTTTTTGTCTTTTCCTACATTCTTATTTCCCAGTTATTGATGCAGAGCTTCCCTAAATGACACAGTAGTAGACAGTTGTGCATCAGCATTATATTGAGGAATTGCTAAATGGTTTGAACTGGGCTAGAAGGTGCAGTAATAACCAAAGGGCCAAGTGTCTACCAGAGCAGGAAGTCTATATCAGAGAGCACTCAGTGGTTGGACAAATGTCAAATGATAGTATCTAGGTTGAAACAAGAGGAGCAAGGCAACAAAGAATAGGAAAAAAAAAAAAGAAAAGAAAAGACTATTCTTTGAAATGAACATGTTTCCCTTTAGCTAGAGTGCCTCTTCTAAACTGACCCCATGGATATTAGTCCACTTTACATAAAACATTCTTATTCTGTACTTACATATTTTAGTGGGAGAAAAACAAATGAGAGATTGTCATCTGTCCCAGATTCTTGGCGTTTGCATGATTTCCTACAACTAGCAATGAGCTAGAATTGCTGTTCCCTCCACTCAGTTGCATAGTTATGTGCTAAGACAAAAAGAGAAAAGGCGAAAAATGCAATTTGGGCAGTAGTAGTCCTCCAAACCCAGCATTTTTTTAGCCTCTATTTCCCAAATGATATTCCAACAATCATAGTAATTTAGCATGTTATGTTCTTGATTCTGGTAGAGAGAAAGTGATTATGTAAAAAAAAAAAAAAAAAAGGTATATTGTGCTGTTTGCTGTTTGATATTGCACTTCAGCAAAGGAGCATCACCAGCTGACAGTAATCAGGCAAGGAAGAGCAATTAGGCAGAAATTGCCCAGATTGTGCCTGAGCTTAATGAAGGTAGAAAGGTGAAGATCACTTGTAGTTTGGTCAGCACATTGGGAGTTCAGAGTACAAAATGTACAACTTAGAAAGTAGGAAGTGTCTGTAAGCCCCACATATTAAGAGATTACTTTTAAATCTAAAGAGAGATCACTTGTTATTCAGGAGCATGGGAGACCAGTTTAAGTATTGGGGACTCTCAATGCCTGGTTTTCCATATATCAGTCAGTGGATTAAGTGACATACAGTGAAGAAATAGGCTGTGATCTTCAAGATTATGCCTACCTTCTTAGGAAAACATATTAAATGTATGTAGAGGAATATGATTGCTCTAAAACAAAATAATTCAGGAACCAAGTCCAGGGAATAGGGATGTTTTTTGGGTAAGGAAGTGATGCGGTAAGATGAAAGTTTTCTTTAAAAAAAATGATCAAAATTATATGAGAAAATATGGTATAAAAAGATAGGTGACCATAGCACTTTGCTGCTTGAACTTACAGATAAATCATCTCAGTTGCCAAATGAAGTGACAGAGTGGATTGGAAGGAGTGTTTGGAAATCACAGGCAAAGATTTTCAGTAGATTCAACATTTGGTAACTATGAGACCTCAGGCATTTATTTAAAATCTCCAACTTTTGGTTTTCTTATCTTTACAATGGGGATAATACACCAAACTCAAGGCCCATTGAAGTGAGAAATAAATGAGATGATACTTAAACCAGCTAAGCCTATGCCTGGCACATAGGAAATGGTCAAAATGTTGGTTCTTCTCTTCACTCTCTTGGCTCATAAAATAATAAATGGTCTGCTAACAGATTTATTCTTTTCAAGTCAAGATAATAAAGTTCAAGCTAGAGAAAACAGAGAAATGTTGGAAAGACATAAAGTAAAAAAAATGTGTAAGACTCTGCCTGTTTGTTATAGAGCATTTAACTTTTTAATGTCTTCAAATAGTTTCCATTTGATTTTCAGTTTGTTTTTTTTTTAAGATTTTATTTATTTATTTGACAGAGAGAGACATAGCGAGAGCAGGAACACAAGCAGGGGGAGTGGGAGAGGGAGAAGCAGGCTTCCCGCGGTGCAAGGAGCCCGATGTGGGGCTCGATCCCAGGACCCTGGGATCATGACCTGAGCCGAAGGCAGACGCTTAATGACTGAGCCACCCAGGCACCCGATTTTCAGCTTTCTTAATTATAGAAAGTATTTTTGTAATTATATATTTTATATATTATATACTTACAATGTTTCCAATAATAAAATAAAATCACATTGCTTCAATTAGCATTTAAATTAATTTCTTATAAACTTACTGCACTGAAATAGTTTTTCTTTACCTTTTGTTTTTATGTATCTACTCCATTTTCTTCTTTTCTATAATATATTTAATCTTTCTGTGATACTGTGATTTCTAATAAGAAGTAAATAGTTGGTATCTGTCCCTTTTTCTAACACAGAGCTCCTAAAACCCTTGAAATTTCCTTAGTGATCACAGTGATAAAGGTGTCTTAATATTCATAACAAACTCCTTATAATCATACCTGAGTTTATGTTAATGAGGTTATTTTTGGAAAGAACTTAATGATGGGGGCTTGTTACCAGGGAAGCCAACCTTGTGATTGGAAAGTTGCAACTTTAAAGTCTCACTCCCCTGACCTCAGGGAAGAGGGGCTGGAAGTTGAATTGATTGCCAGTGGTCAATGATTTAATCAATTGTGCCTGTGTAAGATAGCCTCCATAAAAACCCAAAAGGACAGGATTTGCAAATATTCTGGGTTAGTGAACACATGGAGGTTCAGGGAGAGAGACTTGCTCAGACAGCTTAGGAGCTCTACATTCTTTTCTCTATAAGTTGCCCTATGCGTTCTTCCATCTGGGTATTCCTGAGTAATTACCCTTTTATAATAAATCAGAAATGTGGTAAGTAAAATGTTTCTCTAAGAGCTGTTCTAGCAAATTTATCAAACCTACAGAAGATGTCCTTGGAAACTCTAACCAGTAGCCAGTGGGTCAGAAGCACAGGGACAATTTGGACTTGTGATGGGTGTCTGAAATAGGGAGCGATGTCCAGTGGGACTAAGCCCTTGACCTGTGGGATCTGATGCTGTCTTCAGGTAGAGAGCATCAGAACTGAGTCAAAGTGTAGGACACCCAAATAATGTCACAGATTTGCTTGGTGTGGGGAGCTGTCTCTTATCTTAAGTTTCCTTTTGATATTTACAGTCTTCCTTAATGGAGGCCTTCAGTGTCATTTTAAACTCACCATGCCTTAGGATTGCATTCTTAACCCTCTTCAAGCCACCCTTTTCACTGGCAAAATATTTACATGTTAGAAGTTAGGTCAGTTTGAGTATTTCTCCAGTGAGGAGAGAAGTTTCTATTGCCTTCTGCATTAAATTTTAAAGCCCCAGGACAGAATTCAAGATCTTTGAAAAATCTACCCCTTGCTGTTCTAGTTTCATGTCACCATCAGTGTCTCTCTTCTCTGCCTCAGAAATGGTCCTGGGGAGCAAGAATGAGCACAGGAATTGATGCTGGCTCATGATATTACTTTATATTTTCATATGTTCAAATTGAACAGTTAGAAATGAATAGGCATAAAAATCCTGATATTCTTCAGATGAAATCTTACCAAATAACTCCTCAAATCGTGGCAAGTGAGTCTACTTTAAACACGTAGAAGTCACTTCCCTGGACATAGGTGCCATTTAAGAAAGCCCCCACAAAGTCAAACCTTCAGAACAGCAGATGCAACTTTAAAAATGCCCTCGATATTTTCTCAAATATCCTCTATCTTTCCTCACACAAAGTACTTTCGTTGATGTAACTATTGAACAGTATGCCCTATGATCACTGCTTTTGACTAATTATAAAAAGAATCATCAAAACACTGGACCCACATCACACAACCAGTGAGTGATAGACCCAGAACCACAAATCAAGTGATACACTCAGATCCTCTCCACTATACAGCACGGCCTCTCGTATGTTGTTATAGTCTGCATCTTATGAAAAATAGTCCAGGATTTGGGTAGATGCTTCATTTTTTTCTGTTTATTTTTCTTTAAATCAGTTTAGAAACAAAAAAAACCATAAGTATTCCAGTTTGATGCCAACTACCTTTTCAATTATTTGTTTTCAACTTCCCAATTGATGTTAGATTTTTTTTTCTAATTTGGCTTGTGGGAAGGAAATCATATGTATTCCATTTGTTTCTATATCGCTAATGAAATTCCCTTTTGTGAAATATGTTTCAAATGAGGAGTGTCTAAAATTATAAAGGTCTAAAATTAACTATCAATTTAACATATAGCATTCTGAATTTTACAATTAATTTAGCATACAATACATTTTTAATAAGAATGAAAGAATTTTTTTTTTAAAGAGGCATTTAATCCTGCTCATGTCTATACATGGAGAAAAAGAAGCAGATTGAATAATGAATACATTTACACTGTAAATTTTAAAATCTGTGGTGAATAGTCCCTGTAAAATTGTTTCTCTCTCATAGAAGAGTCACAGAACATCATGAATGTTTACACTGGATGGTGGTGTGCTGAGAGGTTGTCTGGTTATTTTGTTTTATTTTTTAATTTATGACTGTTTCCATTCTCCATCAGTATTTTCAGACAATGCTACTGGAAGGGGATTTCATTTGCTTCGGCCAACGTATGGCTGCTTTTCCAGATAGAACTGGAGAAATTTTTAAAAATGATCTATGCTGCTTCCTGCTGCAAATAATGTCCTTTTACCAATCTTTACTAGTGTAAAGGTGTGAGTGTGGGTGTGCATATGAATAACTAGAAGCAAAGCTATAGGTAAATCAGCATATGCTGATGCTCTTTTAATAAAAGAATATGTTATTTTCCTTTTCTACTGGATAAGCCAGAGAAGAATTGCTATCAACATAAAGATGGTTAAAATGTAATGACATGCAGAGATATCTCAGGGGGAGTACATCCAGTCTTATCTGTCTATCTCCAGGGGAGTATATGTAAACTAAGCATAAATATTTTTATGTGTGGCAGATTTTTAAAGCTAATTGTTAGTAAACCATGGCTCCACAAAAAACCTCTAAGGGGCAATAAACTGCTCCAGTATTAAGAGCATTGTAAAATAAAATTTGGCTAGTGAATATAATGTATTCAAAGAGAAATGATGGAAAACATAGTACCAATAGCATGCAGTATTTAGTTTGGTATGAAAATATTTTAAATATGCATTATAGGACCAAAAATTTGGAAGAAAAAATGCCCAACTAAGAATGAAAATCGAATAATGGCCATCTTTACTAGAGGGGAATAGGAACTTTCTTTCATTTTGCCAATTGATAAAATATAAATATATATGTGTATGTTTTTAGGACTAATGAAGGCAAGATCTCAATTAGCTGAACAGGATTAAGATTAATTTTAAATATATTGGGAAAAGGATTTTCAGATAGCCAGATAACGTAATCCCCCATCTCATAACTCACCAAAAAGAATAAACCTACATTTTCATGGGTTGTGAGACTTTTTGCTGGCAAACAGCTACTCAGAAAAAAGAAAATCTAAGTATAAACCTCATTTCAATTATTTTTTATTAAAAATTTTGAAAATTAAGCAATGCTAAATGTCACATGCAGAAAAATGTATTGTTAACTACAGCATTTATTGGATGATACACACAGGCCTCTGTGATGTATTTTCAAGATTATTGTTCAGTATAGTTCATTAGATAGAGCACATCATAGATTCATGGTAAATCATGTTAGTCATGACTATTAAAATTAACTGAATTTAGATAGCAAGGACTTTCTCATTTTTGCCTCCCTATCTTTTATAAATTTGAATTCTATGTAATATTCTACACTTCTAAAATATGGACAATTTATTGTGGTTTTATGACTCTTACTGCATTTTGCTCTGAGTTTAAAATAAAAAAAGTCCCCTGCAGTTGAATACTAAAGTTCAGGTGTCTAATATTTGTAATAGCTTATATTAATACATTGTTTAAATACATATTGTCAAATTTACAGCTGGAAATAAAATTAATGGAGCGACTACAACAACAACAAAAAATCTAGTTGTTTTGTAGAAAGTCCTTTGCTAAAGGGTTCAGGGGTAGAATATGAAATTTAATGAGTGTAAATGTCAAGTCATGCATGTGCAGGGAAAGCATCAAGCTAAGTTCAATTTAAATGGCAGTGAATTAGTTAACGGGGGTGAAGAGATAAGGATAAATAACTAGATCCAACATCTGAATTCTCATTGCATTATACAGGAATCAAGAAAGCTAATAAGAGGCTGACTTTTACCAAGAGCAATATATTATCCAAGGATATTGTGCTCTCTTGTTTCATGGGAATTAGACCAAATCTGGGATATATGGTGAAGTTTTGCTGCTTCATTTTTTCAGAAATATATAATCAAGTTTAAAAGTTTTTTGTAGACACATTAATTAAGTTTTGCACATAAAAAATTGTTATTTCTCAAAAAATGCAAATAATTGATTACATAAGTATTTAGTATTTAAAATTGACCTAAGACAAAAAAATGTTTAAAAAAGTTTTATTAGGGGGCGTCTGGGTGGCTCAGTCGTTAAGCCTCTGCCTTAGGCTCAGGTCATGATCACAGGGTCCTGGAATCGAGCCCCGCATCAGGCTCCTTGCTCCACGGGAAGCCTGCTTCTCCCTCTCCCACTCCCCCTGCTTGTGTTCCCTCTCTCACTGTGTCTCTCTCTGTCAAATAAATAAATAAAATCTTTTAAAAAATAAGTAAGAAGTTTTATTAAATAGATTTCTAAAAACATGAAACCATGTATCTTGGCATTAATTGGTTGAGAGGTATTTAACTTCAGTTTCATAAAGGCCAAATAAAAGCAAAACTTAATGTCTTAGAATGGGTAGTACCATTGATAATCTATCAGAAATGTATTGCAAAAAAAAATGTATTGCTCTTCAGATATACAAAACTAATTAACATATTACAAAAGTTTCAATATTCTCTTATGGTGATACTCTTTCTTGTTTTGTATCGCCCGTAATGAACAAATGAATCTTGTTTTTATCTTGTTCACTGTTCTTTCTCAGACTTCTAGAACAGTGCCTAACACAGCTGCTTAGTAACTATTTGTTGAATGAATGATGAATGATTGAATAAATGACCGGGATCCTGTTTCCATATTGCCCAGGTGTTGATAAATAGTCCAGATTTTTTTTCAATTTGAACAGGGAAGGTTTACTATAAAAATGATTAATGACTTATAGGAAATAAGCTAAGAGGGAATAAAAGAGTACACTAAAGAAAACTCTAGGGCTGAGGGAGAGTAGTCAAGGAAGGAACAACATTTTGGGAAAGTGAATCCTCTCCAAAGTTAAGTTTCAGACTGATAGGAGAGAGTGTGGTTGTAGCCCTTTGGTTGAGGGAGAGTTGACTAGGTTGTTCCAAAGCAGAATTGGTCGGCAGTTCATGGGCAGAGGCTGGCTGGGATGCCAGAGAAATGCTCTGGGGAGCTGCCTGCTGGAGGTACTGCCAAACTATCTAGGAAGCCATAACCAGGAGGTCATCAGGAAGCAAGCTGGGGAGCCTCTGAGTCTAGATTTCTCTTGTGAAGGGCTTTCATTAGTAACCCAGTGTGCAGTTATACAAAACATGGAAAGGAAGTATGCTACAGACACTCTGTCCATCTAGGAAGTTAGAAATTAGACTGGGGTTAGAATTTAGGTGGTACCAGCATTTGATTCCTTTTTACTGTGTTCCAGAAGAACCTCAGTTATCTAGCCTTGGTTTTCCAGTCTGTACTTACAGTTCTTTAAAGGATTAAATCAGATAACCTGTGCAAATGTCTAATATAGTATCTAACCATAGTAGACCCTCAGTTTGATTATTTTTCCCTAGTCCCCTTACATGGTCTATTCACAGTTTATTCCAGTAATCAGGATATCACTTCTTGCCCCCATACCATGCTATACTTAGTAGAAAAAAAAAATCCTAATTCTAGAATAATCCTATTCTTTCTTTATCATCTGTGGAAAATGTGAGACTCACTAGCTAGGCAGAAAGCAAGAAGCTGCCTGAAATCTCTATGACAGAGCACTCATTACAGTTTACCACTTCATAACTTTCTAAAGCACTCTATGCCTATAGTCTAATTTGATCTGCAAATCCATTCTTAAAGGAATCAAAGAAGAGGCTGAATTATTGTTCTCATCTGAAACATGTAGAAACCCCTAGACCCCTAGAACAGTGAATGACACATCACAGCTCGTTAGTAACCATGAAAAAAGGAGTCAATGTCATCTGATATCTGACTCCATCACTTTGCACAATTATGTAATGGAGTAGTATTTTATTTTATTATTTTATTTTATTTTATTTAAATTCAATTAATTAACATACAGCATATCATTAGTTTCAGAGGTAGAGTTCAGTTATTCATTGTTGCATTTAACACTCAGTGCTTATTATATCACATGCCCTCCTTAATGCCTGTCACCCAGTTACCCCATCCCACTCCCACCTCCTGTCCAGCAATCCTCAGTTTGTTTCCTATAGTTAAGAGACTCTTATGTTTTGTCTCCCTCTCTGATTTCATCTTATTTTATTTTTCCGTCCCTTCCCCTATGATCCTCTGTCAAAGATTTTTAATTTTTACTATTTATCTGCTTATTTCCTTTCCTTTGACACTAGGACTTTTTAAAAATTACATATGTCAGGGCGCCTGGGTGGCTCAGTCATTAAGCGTCTGCTTTCAGCTCAGGTCATGATCCCAGGGTGCTGGGATGGAGCCCTGCATCAGGCTCCGTGCTCGGCAGGAAGCCTGCTTCTCCCTCTCCCACTCCCCCTGCTTGTGTTCCCTCTCTAGCTGTCTCTCTCTCTCTGTCAAATAAATAAATAAAATCTTTAAAAAAAAATTACATATGTAAGGAAGTCCAACCTATAAAATAAAGTCAAACTGAAGTACTATGGTCAAGGTAGGAATGTGGAGACAGTGACCAATTCACTGGACCCCTTCTCATCTCCTAAAATGGGCCCCATAGGTGAGAGGAAGCATCTTGCAGCTTTAAGGAATACCATTTCTTTTCAGATAATAAAGCCTGCTAAAATGCTGTAAAACAAATTAAAAAAAAGGGCACCTGCCAACTTCTATGGCCCCTTGCATGGGTTTCCTCTCTTTGAAATCTGCTTTTTGCAATAAAGCAAAATGTCCATCGATTTCAGTATATTGTTAAAGATTACTAATTTTTGATATTACCTTGGGTGGACCAGAATGAGATCTGCCTTCTTGTTGCTAGAGATGCTGAATGCACATTTATGAGAACAGCCATGTCTCAGACACAATATAGAATGGACAAATAATTTAAACCTCTCTTAATTCCAAAATTACTCTGTAACTGCTTTTGGCCTAAGATGGTATTAATTTTAAGTTATTATTTTTTAACTCTTACTGTTACCTGTCTTATGACTTCCTGACTCTGTCTGCTTGCTTTCTAATTCCCCAAATCAAAACCTAATCCTCTGAATGGAATACATTTTTTTTTAAATGAGTCTCAGTCCTTAAGTGGTTAAACTGCACCTCTGGGATCTCACAGAACAGTATCAGTCATCTTATGTCAAGAAAAAAATAATGTCTAATATTTGACAGAAATAAATTACTTCATATGGGACAGCTACATTTGGTCTAATACTTGTTGTCAGCTTTCACTGGAAGACGAGGAACTAAGAAATAGATTTCATCAAATTCTGAGATGGGAGGAAATGAAATCTTAGCAAAGAAAACAAGTTATGCCTCTGAAATGAATTGTATGAGCAGGAAGATATATCAGGTGAAAAGTGAATGTTAAAATCATTTACCAACAGATGACATAAAACATTTTGGACAGACATTTAAGGGTAGAAAGCCCTGATATTACCAGTTTATAAAATATTCATGTATTTAAGAGAACTAAATTATCTCTAGATTTGGGAATTGCTTGTAAACATTCTCTGGTTTTAGCAGTATTTTTTTTCTTCATGATACTCCTATTTTTTTTGTTCCATGAACTGCCTATTTGATATGGGATTTAAAAAAAAAAAAAGTTTGTAGTGTAAATTTAGTCCCTTAACTTGAATGTATCTACAGTAATTTCTCAGCACTTGCTCACCTGGATCACTGCAGATTTAAATAAAGGGACCATATGTACTGTCTTGCATCAACAAAAGATGAAACATCATATTCGTCAAAAGAGGAGTAGAGGACCAGATAGCTTAGGGGATTAAAGGTGGGCAATGGAACCTTTCAACTCTAAGTCACTTCTTGCCATCTGTTTGTGGTAGGTTAACTTGACAGAAATCATTACTATCTAAAGGCTGTTCAGTTGTCTCCTAGTTGTCAAAGACATGGCGGTCTTCATCTAGCTCTTGTTAGACAGATGTCCATATCACACAAAACCGGTCCTGACTAGCAGCCAGTGAATTTATCCCCTTAGGGCAATATGAAACTTTCCTACCTTTGCCAACAAGGAGAAAAAAAATGCTGTTTCAGGTGCTACCCATGGACAAAATGCCTCCGATGCTTTATCTTTGTCTTATCCAAGGAAGATCATTTGGAGATGAATATTCTGCTCTTTTAAGTCTATTTAAAATAGCTGACTCCCCAAAGTTAAAAGGCCCTAAAAATGCAGTTTGCAAAATTTAAATAGCTGGACTTGAGTATTAATGGTTTTGGGGTAAAATATATTCCTTGCACTCTCTCATTTCTCATCTTTATTTTTAAGAAGAGAATATTATGTAAATTTAAAAATGTTTAATGAATAACATATATACAGAAAAGTCCAAAAATGATAAGAATTTTCACAAAGTTAACATGTGTTAAAAAGTATCTTCAATAACACACATACTGTGATCAGCATCCTCAGGAAGCTTTCCTTGTGCCCCCACTTATCTCAGTTCCTACCTTCTCCCCAAAGCATCCTACATCTCTTTTCCATTACTGTTGGTTTTTGAGTGATCATTAATATAATTTATTTCTTGAACAGTTTTGTCTGAGTTTAGGGCTAAAAATGTATTTGATTACAACTAGCAAAATAAGGATATGGGATATGCACACTTGAAGATAAGATTTATAATCTTGGGACTTGGATTACATCTGGCCAAAGTTTATGGAAGTTTATACATTTATTTACAATGGTTTCATGTTATATTTGTCTGTAGACAAACGTACTAAAAGGGGAGGGGGGCATTCAGTGCAAGGCCTCAGACCATAAGAAAAAGTTACACAGAAACATGATGAAAGAAAGTGAAGTAGAATTAGCCCTGCATTAATGGTGGTATTTTATTTCTAACAATTACATTATAATTTTAGGTGGAATATTTAACTCTTCTGGGTTTCAGTTACCTCAAGTATAAATGGGAATGCTAACAACAACTTGCTAAAGTCACTTCTTACTAAGATCAATGATTCTAGGAAGACAGTTGAAAAAACATTTTTTTCCCCTACTTTTTGCTGTCTTATCACCATCTCTACTACAAAGTTGGAGGGTTGGTCTCTTTTTATCTTTACATAAGTAGAGGTAGGAGATGGGGACTTCTCAAGATACCTGTTTCGAGCTGAGGAATAGAAGATGTGTGGATGAATCTCTCTTTATGCCAAGGTCACAGCTGAAATGTCTATTTTAGACTATCTCAAGCCATGAGGCAATGCTAACTTTGTCGTTCTTAGCAAATATCTTTGAGAGGTAGGATACAGACTTAATCTTTCACATTATACAGATAAGAAATGAAATCACTAAGCACTCAAGTGATTTATGAAGCAGCAGGTAAACGTTAGAAGAGGAAAAAAGGAAATTTGGTCTCTTGTCTCTTCTTTCAGGATGCTTTTCAAGGGCTTCCTGCTGCTCCTGGACCACATAGGCACTTTTAACAGCCACCAGAATGAATATTGCAGAAACTGTATTCTGCAAAAGGTAGAATGTGAAAAAGACAAAAGGGCTCTTTCTTATTAAGCCCTTGACCTCTGGTGTTTAGTTTTCCCAATATTAAGTGCATGGAGAAACAGCTTAATGGCAGAAATGTCACTGCCAGAACTTTAAAGAGGTTAATCAATACTGAGCCTCAATCAAAATTTTACCATTATGTTTCCAAACACTGGAGTCCTCATGGAGACTTTTACATATTCACTGAAATGTTTTTAGAACATAGAGGTCAAGCTTTTTAAATTGTTCAAGTGTTGCCAACCATCAGCAGTTCCCTGTAGATTATAAACAAGGAACAGAGCCACTGTCCTCCTATCTGATACTTGTTTTCCCAGAAGAGAGTGAGAGCTGCTGGCTGAAATGTCAGAATAAAACAAGACTTGCCTATTTTTAGCTTAAGCTCATACAGTTTCCCTCCTCTTTAATCACATATCAGGATTTTTAGACCAGCCACCTTTTGAGAGGCTTCAAGTTAAGGAGAGCTGGACTCAATAAATATGGAAGATACTTTAATATGAATTATTACAATATATAGTTTTTAAATAATTATTATTATAGAAACATGCAGTTTTGGGATTTTATTTTTGACTATCCTAACCAGTGTGTGTGAATAGATCCTTGGTCACAAAATTGAGCACAATGTTAAGGGTTCCACAAGGAATTAAAGAGGAAAGAAAATAGAAAAATGTAAGAGGTTAGTATCCTAAACAGAACTTGCATCTCAGGCAATATCCTTGCCTCCTCCATCCCATCCCATCCCATGACCAGAGACTATATAAGAAAAGGGAGTATAATCAGTTTCTAGCTCCAAAGAAGAATGTGTTGGATAGTAGAGAGTAAGAAATGGAAAGGTTTCAACTGCACTGAGATATCACGTGATCCAGTGGGAGTACTAAGCTTAGAGCAGTAATTAAATCATAATAATATCTCTTATGTGGGTAGATGATGATTTGGTGAAAATTTAAGTATAGGTGACAGATTGACCTAGAGGCATGAAAACATTAGATACTTCATCCATTCATTCAACAAATATTTATCAATGCCTACTATGTGCTAATATCTGCTCTAGATCCTGGGGATAGAGAGAGCAAATGGTTGTGGAAATTGTATTCTAGTGGAGGAAAATAAGTAACAGCCAAATAAATGTATAGATCAGACAGTGCTAACTGCTATGAGGGTTAAGGACAGATAACAGAAGTCATTTTAGCTCAGAAAGCATAATCGTGGAAGTCTTGTTTCATCATCAGTGTTGAGCAAAAACCTAAACAAAGTCCAGGAGTGAGCCATGTAGATATATCTGGGGAAGGAGTGTTTCAGGCACTGGAATGGAACAGCAAAGTCATTGAAATGGAAATATACCTGATGCATTTCCGGAAGAATCCAGAGAACAGTAGGCACAGCAAGTGTTCAGGATGGTGGTAGGAGGGGGTCAGAACGTGCAGTACGTTAGAGGTTTGTGGGGGTTTTTTGGGTTTTTTTATTTTTTTTATTATTATGTTATGTTAATCACCATACATTACATCACTAGTTTTTGATGTAGTGTTCCATGATTCATTGTTTGCATGTAACACCCAGCGCTCCATTCAGTATGTGCCCTCTTTAATCCCATCACCAGGCTAAGCCATCCTCCCACCCCCCTCCCCTCTAGAACCCTCAGTTTGTTTTTCAGACTCCATCGTCTCTCATGGTTCATCTCCCCCTCCGATTGCCCCCCCTTCATTTTTCCCCTCCTGCTATCGTCTTCTTCTTTTCTTTTTTTAACATATAATGTATTATTTGTTTCAGAGGTACAGATCTGTGATACAACAGTCTTACACAATTCACAGCACTCACCATAGCACATACCCTCCCCACTGTCTATCACCCAGCCACCCCATCCCTCCAGCAACCCTCCGTTTGTTTCCTGAGATTAAGAATTCCTCATATCAGTGAGGTCATATGATACATGTCTTTCTCTGATTGACTTATTTCGCTCAGCATAACACCCTCCAGTTCCATCCACATTGTTGCAAATGGCAAGATTTCATTCCTTTTGATGGCTGCATAATATTCCATTGTATATATACACCACATCATCTTTATCCATTCATCTGTTGATGGACATCTTAGCTCTTTCCACAGTTTGGCTACTGTGGACATTGCTGCTATAAACATCGAGGTGCATGTACCCCTTTGGATCCCTACATTTGTATCTTTGGGGTAAATACCCAGTAGTGCAATTGCTGGGTCATATGGTAGCTCTATTTTCAACTTTTTGAGGAACCTGCATACTGTTTTCCAGAGTGGCTGCACCAGCTTGCATTCCCACCAACAGTGTAGGAGGGTACCCCTTTCTCCGCATCCCGCCAACATTTGTCATTTCTTGACTTGTTAATTTTAGCCATTCTGACTGGTGTGAGGTGATATCTCATTGAGGTTTTGATTTGGATTTCCCTGATGCCAAGCGATGTTGAGCACTTTTTCACGTGTCTGTTGGCCATTTGGATGTCTTTGGAAAAATGTCTGTTCATGTCTTCTGCCCATTTCTTGATTGGATCATTTGTTCTTTGGGTGTTGAGTTTTGTAAGTTCTTTATAGATTTTGGATACTAGCCTTTTATCTGATATGTCATTTGCAAATATCTTCTCCCATTCTGTCAGGTGTCTTTTGGTTTTGTTGACTGTTTCTTTTGCTGTGCAAAAGCTTTTTATCTTGATGAAGTCCCAATAGTTCATTGTTGCCCTTGCTTCCCTTGCTTTGGCGATGTTTCTAGGAAGAAGTTGCTGCGGCTGAGGTCTAAGAGGTTGCTGCCTGTGTTCTCCTTTAGGATTTTGATGGACTCCTGTCTCACATTGAGGTCTTTCAACCATTTTGAGTCTGTTTTTGTGTGTGGTGTAAGGAAATGGTCCAGTTTCATTCTTCTGCATGTGGCTGTCCAATTTTCCCAACACCATTTGTTGAAGAGACTGTCTTTTTGCCATTCGACGTTCTTCCCTGCTTTGTCGAAGATTAGTTGACCATAGAGTTGAGGGTCCATTTCTGGGCTCTCTATTCTGTTCCATTGATCTATGTGTCTGTTTTTGTGCCAGTACCATGCTGTCTTAATGATGACAGCTTTGTAATAGAGCTGGAAGTCTGAAATTGTGATGCTGCCAGCTTTGCTTTTCTTTTTCAACATTCCTCTGGCTATTCGGGGGCTTTCTGGTGCCATACAAATTTTAGGATTATTTGTTCCATTTCTTTGAAAAAAGTGGATGGTATTTTGATGGGGATTGCATCGAATGTGTAGATTGCTCTAGGTAGCATTGACATCTTCACAATATTTGTTCTTCCAATCCATGAGCATGGAATGTTTTTCCATTTCTTTGTGTCTTCCTCAATTTCTTTCATGAGTATTTTATAGTATTCTGAGTACAGATCCTTTGCCTCTTTGGTTAAATTTATTCCTGGGTGTCTTATGGTTTTGGGTGGAATTGTAAATGGGATTGACTCCTTAATTTCTCTTTCTTCTGTCTTGTTGGTGTATAGGAATGTCACTGGTTTTTTGCATTGATTTTATATCCTGCCATTTTACTGAATTTCTTGTGTGTTTTTTTTTTTTTTAAGATTTTATTTATTTGACAGAGAGAGCACAAGCAGAGGGAGAGAGAGGGAGAAGCAGGCTCCCTGCTGAGCAAGGAGCCCGATGTGGGACTCAATCCCAGGACCCTGGGATCATGATCTGGGCCGAAGGCAGCCGCTTAACTGACTGAGCCACCCAGGTATCCCTACCTTAGAGGTTTTAACAAGCATTTTAGATTTTACTCAGAGGGAGATGGGAAGGTTTTAAACCATTTTAAACTTTTGAGCAAGGAAATTTGTGATCAGATTTGCCTTTTAAAAGGATTTTTCTGCCTGCTCTATGTGACTAGACTATTGGATTCCCCAGATAGAAAGCAGAGAGACCTGCAAGGAAATAAATATACCAGTCTAGGCAATAGATGCTGGTGGTTTTTTGACTAGGAGGTAGAAATGAGAATAATTAGATGAAACCTGATTCTAGATATGTGTATAGAAGGAGATCCATCTGATGATGACATATTGAATGTGAGGTGTGAGAAGGAAGAATCAAGGATGATACCAAGGCCTTTGGCACAAGGAAGTGGTAGGATGGACTTGTTAATTACCAAGTTAGAAGAGACTGTAAAATAAATGGATTTGGGGACCATGGGAGGGGCAGGGTTCATGGAACTAGGATTTCAAGTTTGGACAACTCACATTTGAGATCCTACTAGACTTCCAAATAGAGATATAAAATCAGTGGCTAGGTATATGAATTGAGTTCACAGAACAAGTCATGGCTAGTTTTGTAAATCAATGAGTCATCAATCTATAGACGGGTTTAAAGCTATGGATCCAAATGAGTTCACCTAGGAAGTAAGCAAGATGGTAGTCTTAATGAAGTTATTTATTAATAAATCCATAAATAGTAGGTTATCTTTACGCTCTTTAATTCCTTGAAATCTAATAAAAATGGTCTTAACAATCAGTTGGAGATGTATTTATAATATATTTGAGGCTTAAGGTCTTGGGAATCATTTCTGTGGTTTATCAAACTTCAGACAATGAGTTACACCACCATTATCTGGGTTTTACAAGAGATCTGGTTAGAGCATTTTTCCCTTAGTCTTGTGTACAGAAATAGAACATTGTCTTCTGTCCATTGTTCTTAACCCCACTTCAGTTGTGTGACATTCTTTCATCCATTCTCAAAAGATTGCTTATCAGATAGTGCACTGCCTTTACAGTGAAATACTGATTAGTTTGTGGGAGTATTTTCTAGAGTTGATAAATCAATGCACAGCATTCCATTTTAAAAGAAAGCTAACTGTCTAAGCCAGTGTTTTTTAAAGCACATTCCAAATAACATTAATTTCCAAGGATTTAAATATGGAAAATATTAAGTTAAACAGGTTTCTATACTGCAGGACTTCTCAGGGCCTTTAATAAACTAATGAGCCTTGAGTCTGCAGAAAATAAGAGAAGCTATAAGTAATATTTGTCATCTCCAATTGGTCTTTGAATCTTTTTTTTTAAAGTACAGGTCTTAGGTGTAGTGTCATAAGGAATAAGATTGTTCAGTGGTCAACGTGCCTAACATTAAATATTAAGTATTCTTTGATTTTGAACTATAAAAGTGACAAATATCTTCATAAGCATTACCAAATAACAGGTGCTATGCTTTATATAAATTACTTCTTTTACACATATAAGGTGCATACCAAAATCATTCCCATGTTAAAGATGCAGGAACAAAACTGGAAGAAGTAAAGCACCTCTCCCAAGGCCACAGAACTAGCTGATGGGAGTGATACAGTTTAAACCTAGATCCTTTAAGTTCAGAGCCAGGTCACCAAGTCACTGGTTCTCAGAGTGTGGTCCCTGGGCCAGAAATATTAGTAATTCCTGGGAAGTTATTAGAAATACAAATTCAGTCCCAGGAATCAGCAACTGTGGAGGTGGAGCTCAGTACTTTGTACTTTAGCAAACCTTTCATAATAAGTCTAATACTGCAGTATAAGAACCCCTACTTAAATCATTGTAATAAATTGGAATAATATTGTGTATGGTAGAGAATCCTAAGGTGACTGGGTTAAAGGAAATAATCACCTATTTGTTCTAAATTAGAGATCTCAGCTTTTATTATAAATCGGAAACACTCATGGAATTCTTTTTTTTTTTTTTTTTACTTATTTTATTTAGATTAAATTAGTTAACATATAGCATATCATTAGTTTCAGATGTAGAGTTCAGGAATTCCCACTCATGGAATTCTTAAAACACCAAGATGACCCTCCAAAACCTGAATATACTTAGGTGAGGCCAGGTATAAAATCTACACGTGATTTTAATGCATTATCAGAACTGAGATAAGTATAGAAATTAATGGGGGACAGTCACTTGCTAGTCTTTATCAGTGCTTCCCAAAATCTGATGTTTTTGGGAATACACAGGGGATGTTATGAATTTAGATCAATCCACTAATTCTGGGTGGTTGCCTAAGATCCTACATTTCTATCAAGTTTCACGCTGATACCCATACTGTGTCTGAAGACACACATATCAAGTAGCAAGGATTTAATTTACCCTTAAAGTTTCTCATTTTCTCCTACATTACTTTATATTTAATGACTATAAAATTAAAAGCTTGAATTTACTTAGAAAACCCCTCTAGAGGAATTCTAAGTACTCTAAGCACAGTATGTTAGCATTTTAGTTACTGTTTCTCCCTGTTACACGGTTGCTGACCAACCATCTTGGTCTGCCTAGGACAGGTTTAGGAAGTGAATGAAGGATGTTCAGTGCTAAACAGGGTAAATCCCACACAAATTGGGATGATTTTGTCATCCTGCAAAGGTATGTACTTCCATCTGTTATGGATGAACCCTATCCTAACCTAGAAATACATTCTAGTTCAATGACTACTCCTAGTGTTACACTGTGTGTAAGATGTAGGAGTGAATTGGGTTTACAGAAGCAGGTTACCCAGCAGTCTTGGATGACCTTACACCTGTCTAGTATTCACAGACTAACTGGTAGGTAGACCCGCAATCTGAACTCAAGCCACCTGGCTTTCAAGCCCTCCATCTTAACTGCTATCATAGGCCAACTACTCCCCTAATGCCTCAAAGTAAGTTTTCTCCAAAGTCAGGTGAATATGGCTCAAGTGTGTTAATAATTGAACTTTATCTTTTCTATTAATTTTTCACCTCATCCTTTAAAGATTTTATCTTGGAAGTTGCTGTATTTATTTTTAAATAAATAGAGGAGATATTTGGTATATATGCACACACAAAATATGCCTGTTACTCATGATCCAGAAAGCATGGAAATCACCACCACCTGTGAACCATCTCCTCCCCTCCCCCCTCTTGCCTTCCCTTCCTTTCTCTCTCTCTCTCTCCCCCCCTCTCTTTCTCTCTTATGTATGTACGTGTGTGTGTGTGTGTGTGTGTGTGTCACAATCCATCCTACTTCTAAGGCTCTTCGTTGGGAATTTCATTCATTGGCTTTGCCTAAATTCTGTAAGTTACTCAAGTGGCAAGCTGATAAATGAGCATACCTTAATATCAAATTTGAAGTATTAAAAATAGAATTAGTTCAAGGGAGTTCTAGGCTATTTTAAGATATTTAGTACAAATTTTTTTAATATTCTGATATCCTATCTCTATAAGCTCTTATTAAGACGTTCCTAAGAATTTTAGCAACAGAATGAGTTTGAAATCCTATGCACAGAATCAAGATTTGAAATAACCCCAATAGGAGGCAAAATCCTTGAAATATATATCTTTCAAAATTTATACATTTTAATATATATTTCATATATGCTATAAACGTTTAAAAAATAATTTAAATTGTAATTCCTTAAATAATTCTTCAAAATCCATATTCTATTTATTGCTGCAGAAATTTTCTACTAACACATCAATGCATTATTTGATATATTTGAAAAAAAATGCATTGTAAATTTAAGCAAGCTAAACTGTTAATTGAGAGTATCCTAAAATGGACTTTCAATTAAGTTCTTTCTTTTTTTCTGTGCATATGATAAAAATTACATTATTCAGTATGACCATTTTTTAAAGTTCCTTTAAACATCCATCACTTAACCAAATAACAGGACAGTTCCACTAGAATAATTTTCAGTGCTGGGTTAAAATGCTTTTCTAGAAAATTAGGGCCTTTCTATTCAACAGCAGTGAAAACAACAACAGTACTTGAGTACTTAAAAGGCTCTACGCTGTGTGTTTTGCATGGATTTTCTTAATTACTATTCATAACAGAGCAATGGTCCATTCAATCTGACCACATTCTCCTTGACACACTTGCTGGTCTTGGCCTTTGTGGCACCCCTACTCCTTCATTTTCCTTTCCTCTAAAAGCAACATCTTAATGGCTTTTGCAGACTCTTCCTTCTTTCTCTACCCAAACTTTTAATTCTAGAATTCCTATGGCTTAACCCCAGGTGGTAGATTGAACAGTGCCACGGAAATGATTGGTCCAATGCCTAAACTTTGGTACCTGCGAACATGAACTTCTTTGGAAATAGGGTCTTTCCAGATGTAATTAAGAATTTCAGGTTGGTATTGTCCTGGAAATAGGATGGATACTAAATTAAATTACCTTGTCCCTATAAGAGAATGGAGAGGGGACTTAAGATAGAGTAAGACCACACGAAGACAGAGGCAGAGATTGAAGTTATGCTGTCACAAGCCAATGAATGCCAGGAGCCACTGGAAGCTAGAAGATACAAGGAATGTCTCGCCTCTGGAGCCTTCAGAGAGACCATGACCCTGCCAAAACCTTCACTTTTGCCTTCTGGCCTCTGAAATTGTAAGAGAATAGATGTCTGTTTTAAGCTGTCCAGTTTGTAGTAACTGGTTATGGGAACCTTGAGAAACTAATAAATATATACCCCATGCCTCTACTTTTTTTCTTCCTTTTGTCTCCAGCTCCTCTGACCTTATATACCAAGTATATGCTGAAGAATTAGAAGTTCTACTTATGATATAAGCCTTTCCCATGTGGTTTAGATATCTATCTACTTTGTGTTTCTACTTAGCTGTTTTCTTAGCACTCAAAATTGATACATCTCCAAAAGCTCTTAATTATTAAACCTCCCAAAAAGAAAAGCCAGTTTTATTCTCAATCTTATTTATGTCTCTTTGTCATGAACCTCTTCCCAAGTGTCTAGAGAAAACTAGAATCATTCTTCATTTTCTTTCATCTTAACTGCCCCCACCCCTGTATCTAATTTGTCAATACTCTTATGATTTATGACTTAGAAACATTCTCAAATCAATTCATTTCTCCTGATCTCCATCTTTTTACACATACTTTGTTTTACTGCATCTTCCTTTCCTTACTGATTTTCCTAGGTTCTTGTCCTTCTTAGGGAGCTCTTTTATACACAGAAATCAAGCAAATCATTTAAAAATATAAATTAGAAAATGTTGTTAACCTGTTTGAAATCATAAAATGACTTTCTTTTCTACTTATTAGAAAATCCGTAATTTTTGTAGTTGCCTATGAGGTCCTATATGGCAAAGGCCTTGCTTATTTTGCACTTTTATTTTTACCACCCTGTCTAGGTAGGATTGCTTGAAACCACTATTTTTTCCATAGCACTTACCACAATATGCATTCACATACTCACATCTATTTATTATCATTTTTTACTCACTAAACTGTAAGCTCATGAAAGTTAACATGTGTCATTTTTATTCACTAACAAATTCCTGGGATTTAGGACAGTGCCTAGCACTCTGTAGTAATTTTGAATGGATGAAATAATGAAAAAGATCTACATACCCTTGATATATCATTTGTCAGGTTCTCATAAAGGCTATTTAATTCCAGAACTTTAACAGACAGTGCTCCTGAAAGCTGCCTACCTGTATCATTAATCTGTATTTTTTATTAGTATTTGATACTTACTGAACACTTACTTTGTTCCAGGTACTATGCTAAGCTCTTTGTCTATATAATATCATTTAATCCATACAATAACCCAGTGAGGTAGATAGTTGAATCACTTCCTTCTACAAATGAGAATTGTTATGCTCAGAGAAATAAAGTGATTTGCTCAAGACAACACATCTCTTACAGGCAAAGTCAGGTCTGTGGCAACAGAGTCCACACTCATTATGACTGTGTCATTTTCCAAGAACCTACTTCAAGACTTCAGTAGTCCTTTCTTTTTTTTTTTTATTCTTATGTTAATCCCCATACATTACATCATTAGTTTTAGATGCAGTGTTCCATAATTCATTGTTTGTGCATAACACCCAGTGCTCCATGCAGAATGTGCCCTCCTCAATACCCATTAACAGGCTAACCCATCCTCCCACCCCCCTCCCCTCTAGAACCCTCAGTTTGTTTTTCAGAGTCCATTGTCTCTCATGGTTCCTCTACCCCTCCGATTTCCCCCGCTTCATTCTTCCCCTCCTGCTACCTTCTTCTTCTTCTTTTTTTCCTTAACTTATATTGCATTATTTGTTTCAGAGGTACAGATCTGAGATTCAACAGTCTTGCACAATTAACAGCGCTTACCAGAGTACATACTCTCCCCAGTGTCTATCACCCAGTCACCCCATCCCTCCCACCCCACCCCCCACTCCAGCAACCCTCAGTTTGTTTCCTGAGATTAAGAAATCCTCATATCAGTGAGGTCATATGATACATGTCTTTCTCTGTTTGACTTATTTCGCTCAACATAATACCCTCCAGTTCCATCCACGTCGTTGCAAATGGCAAGATTTCATTCCTTTTGATGGCTGCATAATATTCCATTGTATATATATACCACCTCTTCTTTATCCATTCATCTGTCGATGGACATCTTGGCTCTTTCCACAGTTTGGCTATTGTGGACATTGCTGCTATAAACATCGGGGTGCACGTACCCTTTCGGATCCCTACTTTTGTATCTTTGGGGTAAATACCCAGTAGTGCAATTGCTGGATCATATGGTAGCTCTATTTTCAACTTTTTGAGGAGCCTCAATACTGTTTTCCAGAGTGGCTGCACCAGCTTGCATTCCCACCAACAGTGTAGGAGGGTTCCCCTTACTCCGCATCCCCGCCAACATCTGTCGTTTCCTGACTTGTTAATTTTAGCCATTCTGACTGGTGTGAGGTGGTATCTCATTGAGGTTTTGATTTGGATTTCCCTGATGGCAAGCGATATTGAGCACTTTTTCATGTGTCTGTTGGCCATTTGGATGTCTTCTTTGGAAAAATGTCTGTTCATGTCTTCTGCCCATTTCTTGATTGGATTCTTCGTTCTTTGGGTGTTGAGTTTGATGAGTTCTTTATAGATTTTGGATACTAGCCCTTTATCTGATATGTCATTTGCAAATATCTTCTCCCATTCTGTCAGGTGTCTTTTGGTTTTGTTGACGGTTTCCTTTGCTTTGCAAAAGCTTTTTATCTTGATGAAGTTCCAATAGTTCATTGTTGCCCTTGCTTCCCTTGCCTTTGGCGATGTTTCTAGGAAGAAGTTGCTGTGGCTGAGGTCGAAGAGGTTGCTGCCTGTGTTCTCCTTTAGGATTTTGATGGACTCCTGTCTCACGATTAGGTCTTTAAATCATTTGGAGTCTATTTTTGTGTGTGGTGTAAGGAAATGGTCCAGTTTCATTCTTCTGCATGTGGCTATCCAATTTTCCCAACACCATTTGTTGAAGAGACTGTCTTTTTGCCATTCAACGTTCTTTCCCGATTTGTCAAAGATTAGTTGACCATAGAATTGAGGGTCCATTTCTGGGCTCTCTATTCTGTTCCATTGATCTATGTGTCTGTTTTTGTGCCAGTACCATACTGTCTTGATGATGACAGCTTTGTAATAGAGCTGGGAGTCCGGAACTGTGATGCCACCAGCTTTGCTTTTCTTTTTCAACATTCCTCTGGCTATTCGGGGGCTTTCTGGTGCCATACAAATTTTAGGATTATTTGTTCCATTTCTTTGAAAAAGTGGATGGTATTTTGATGGGGATTGCATCGAATGTGTAGATTGCTCTAGGTAGCATTGACATCTTTACAATATTTGTTCTTCCAATCCATGAGCATGGAATGTTTTTCCATTTCTTTGTGTCTTCCTCAATTTCTTTCATGAGTATTTTATAGTATTCTGAGTACAGATCCTTTGTCTCTTTGGTTAGATTTATTCCTTGGTATCTTATGGTTTTGGGTGGAATTGTAAATGGGATTGACTCCTTAATTTCTCTTTCTTCTGTCTTGTTGTTGGTGTATAGGAATGCCACTGACTTCTGTGCATTGATTTTATATCCTGCCACTTTACTGAATTCCTGTATGAGTTCTAGCAGTTTTGGGGTGGAGTCTTTGGGGTTTTCCACATAAAGTATCATATCATCTGCAAAGAGTGAGAGTTTGACTTCTTCTTTGCCGATTTGGATGCCTTTGATTTCTTTTTGTTGTCTGATTGCTGTGGCTAAGACTTCCAATACTATGTTGAATAGCAGTGGTGATAGTGGACACCCCTGCCGCGTTCCTGACCTTAGAGGGAAAGCTCTCAGTTTTTCCCCATTGAGAATGATATTTGCTGTGGGTTTTTCATAGATGGCTTTTATGATATTGAGGTATGTACCGTCTATGCCTATACTCTGAAGAGTTTTGATCAAGAAAGGATGCTGTACTTTGTCAAAAGCTTTTTCTGCATCTATTGAGAGGATCATATGATTCTTGGTCTTTCTTTTGTTAATGTATTGTATCACATTGATTGATTTGCGGATGTTGAACCAACCTTGCAGCCCAGGGATAAATCCCACTTGGTCGTGCTGAATAATCCTTTTAATGTACTGTTGGATCCTATTGGCTAGTATTTTGGTGAGAATTTTTGCATCCATGTTCATCAGGGATATTGGTCTGTAATTCTCCTTTTTGATGGGGTCTTTGTCTGCTTTTGGGATCAAGGTAATGCTGGCCTCATAAAATGAGTTTGGAAGTTTTCCTTCCATTTCTATTTTTTGGAACAGTTTCAGAAGAATAGGTATTAATTCTTCTTGAAATGTTTGGTAGAATTCCCCTGGGAAGCCATCTGGCCCTGGGCTTTTGTTTTTTGGGAGATTTTTGATGACTGCTTCAATTTCCTTAGTAGTTATAGGTCTGTGCAGGTTTTCTATTTCTTCCTGGTTCAGTTTTGGTAGTTGATACATCTCTAAAAATGCATCCATTTCTTCCAGGTTATCTAATTTGCTGGCATAGAGTTGCTCATAATATGTTCTTATAATTGTTTGTATTTCTTTGGTGTTGGTTGTGATCTCTCCTCTTTCATTCATGATTTTGTTGATTTGGGTCATTTCTCTTTTCTTTTTGATAAGTCTGGCCAGGGGTTTATCAGTCTTGTTAATTCTTTCAAAGAACCAGCTCCTAGTTTCGTTGATCTGTTCTACTGTTCTTTTGGTTTCTATTTCATTGATTTCTGCTCTGATCTTTATTATGTCTCTTCTCCTGCTGGGTTTAGGCTTTATTTGCTGTTCTTTCTCCAGCTCCTTTAGGTGTAGGGTTAGGCTGTGTACTTGAGACCTTTCTTGTTTCTTGAGAAAGGCTTGTATTGCTATATACTTTCCTCTTAGGACTGCCTTTGCTGCATTGCAAAGATTTTGAACAGTTGTGTTTTTGTTTTCATTGGCTTTCATGAATTTTTTTTAACTCTTCTTTAATTTCCTAGTTTACCCATTCATTCTTCAGTGGGATGCTCTTTAGCCTCCATGTATTTGAGTTCTAACTGACTTTCCTCTTGTGATTGATTCCTATTTTCAAAACATTGTGGTCTGAAAATAGGCAGGGAATGATCCCAATCTTTTGGTACCAGTTGAGGCGTGATTTGTGATCTAGGATGTGATCTATTCTGGAGAATGTTCCATGGGCACTAGAGAAGAATGTGTATTCCGTTGCTTTGGGGTGGAATGTTCTGAATATGTCTGTGAAGTCCATTTGGTCCAGTGTGTCATTTAAAGTCTTTATTTCCTTGTTGATCTTTTGCTTAGATGATCTGTCCATTTCAATGAGGGGGGCGTTAAAATCCCCCACTATTATTGTATTGTCGATGTGTTTCTTTGCTTTTGTTATTAATTGCCTTATATAATTGGCTGCTCCCATGTTAGGGGCATAGATATTTATAATTGTTAGATCTTCTTGTTTGATAGACCCTTTAAGTAGGATATAATGTCCTTCCTCATCTCTTATTACAGTCTTTGGTTTAAAATCTAATTTGTCTAATATAAGGATTGCCACCCCAGCTTTCTTTTGGTGTCCATTAGCATGGTAAATGGTTTTCCACCCCCTCACTTTCAATCTGGGGGTGTCTTTGGTTCTAAAATGAGTCTCTTGCAGACAGCATATCGATGGGTCTTGTTTTTTAATCCAGTCTGATAGCCTGTGTCTTTTGATTGGGGCATTTAGCCCATTTACATTCAGGGTAACTATTGAAAGATAGGAATTTAGTGCCATTGTATTGCCTGTAAGGTGACTGTTACCGTATATTGTCTGTGTTCCTTTCTGGTCTATGTTGCTTTTAGGCTCTCTCTTTGCTTAGAGGACCCCTTTCAAGATTTCTTGTAGGGCTGGTTTCGTGTTTGCAAATTCCTTTAGTTTTTGTTTGTCCTGGAAGCTTTTTATCTCTCCTTCAATTTTCAATGACAGCCTAGCTGGATATAGTATTCTTGGCTGCATATTTTTCTCATTTAGTGCTCTGAATATATCCTGCCAGTCCTTTCTGGCCTGCCAGGTCTCTGTGGATAGGTCTGTTGCCAATCTAATGTTTCTACCCTTGTAGGTTACATATCTCTTCTCCTGAGCTGCTTTCAGGATTTTCTCTTTGTCTATGAGACTCGTAAGTTTTACTATTAGATGTCGGGGTGTTGACCTATTTTTATTGATTTTGAGAGGGGTTCTCTGTGCTTCCTGGATTTTGATGCCTGTTTCCTTCCCCAAATTAGGGAAGTTCTCTGCTATAATTTGTTCCATTATACCTTCTGCCCCTCTCTCTTTCTTCTTCTTCTGGGATCCCAATTATTCTAATGTTGTTTCATCTTATGGTATCACTTATCTCTCGAATTCTGCCCTCGTGATCCAGTCGTTGTTTATCTCTCTTTTTCTCAGCTTCTTTATTTTCCATCATTTGGTCTTCTATATTACTGATTCTCTCTTCTGCCTCATTTATCCTAGCAGTTAGCGCCCCCATATTTGATTGCACCTCATTAATAGCCTTTTTGATTTCTACTTGGTTAGATTTTAGTTCTTTTACTGCTCCAGAAAGGGTTTCTCTAATAACTTCCATATTTTTTTCAAGCCCAGCTAGTATCTTTAAAGTGATGATTCTGAACTCTAGATCTGACATCGTACTAATGTCCGTATTGAGTAGGTCCCTGGCAGTCGGTACTACCTCTTGTTCTTTTTGTTGAGTGATTTTTCCCGTCTTGTCATTTGGTGCAGAGGAGAATAGATTAATGAGAGAACAAAATGCTAGCAGAGTAACCACGTCCCCAGAAAATATACTCTAAACCAATCAGAAAAGACCTGAAGCAGTGGAAAAAGAAAGGGAAAGAGAGAAAAAAGAAAAAGATAAAGATAAAGATAAAAACAAACAAAAACAAACAAAAACAAACAAAACAAAACAACAACAACAACAAAAAAACAGAATGTGATCAAATATGATCAGGCTTTTATATAGATCAGTGCCACACATTAGATTTGGGGTGTATTTTGGTCTGTTAGAAGAAAGTGCCTCCCAAAATTTTAAAGAAAGAAAAACTTATATATGTACAAAAATAAGGGTTGATATGATGAAGGGATGGAATATGACTGTAAAGATGGAAATTATAAAAAATTTTATAAAAGGAATTGATAAGAAGTTGTTTGAAAAAAGAAAGAAGAGGATTTAAAAAAAGAAAAAAGAAAAAAAAGGGAGAGAATGTGATCAGGCAGGGGAGTAGAAAAAACTGTATACTAGAGATTTAGGGTATATTTTAATCTATTAGAAGAAACTATCTCAAAATTTTAAATAGAGAACAACTTATATATATATATATATATATATGCCAAAAATACAGGTAACTACTATGAAGGGATAGAATATGACTCTAAAAATGAAAAATAAAAATGTTTTTTTTTTTTTAAAAGGGATTAATAAGATATCGGTTGAAAAAGGGAAAAAGAAAAATTCAAAAAATAGAAAAAAAAGAAAAAAAGACAGTTAAAAAAAATTAACTTTAAAAGACTAAAGAACCATGGTAAAAAAGCCGTGAATTCTAAGTGCAGTAGTCCCCTAGCGCTGGAGTTCTGCCGTTCTCATTGATCGGTAAACTTGGTCTTGGCCGGCTGTTCTCGATGATCTTCTGGGGAGGGGCCTGTTGCCGTGGTTTCCAAATGTCTCTGCCGGAGGCGGAATTGCCCTGCCCTTGCCCCCTCCCGGCTAAGTAATCTGCTCGGGTTTGCTCTCCGGGGCTTTTGTTCCCTGCGAGCTTTCCGTACAGCTTTGGAGGCGGAGAGTGAAAATGGCGGCCTCCCAATCTCCGCCCCGGAGGAGCCGAGAACTCGGGGCTCCGCTCCTCAGTGAGCCCCCAGAGAAAAGCCGTCAGTCAGTCCCGTCTCCCCGGTCTCCAGCTGCACTCCGTGCTCACCCGGCCTGTGACTGCGCGTTTCTATCTCTGGCACCCGACCCCGGGTGGAGTCTCCAAACCCAGCAGATCCCTGCGTTGCACTCCCACGCGGCTCCTCCCGGGGGAGGAAGGTGAGTCTCCCCGGATCTGCCGCTTGTTGGGTCCCTGCTGGAGGAGCAGGGGCCTGACTGTGCCGCGGATCATGGTTTATGGCAACCCCGAGCTGAGAGCCCGCGCCTGGGCTCTGCCTCTGCAGCCGGCTTCCCTGGTCCGTTACCTGGGAGCTCTGCCGCACTCAGGCACCCCCGGTCTTCCTGTGACCCCGAGGGTCCTGACACCACACTGTCCCGGAGGGTTCCACCCCCCGCTTAGCCACCAGAGTGACGTCTCTCAGCGGAGCAGACTTTTAAAAGTTCCGATTTTGTGCTCCGTGGTTCTATCACTTGCCAGAAGCGGCTGACGGAGGCCCCTCCCCCGCCGTCTATCCTCCCGAATATCACCTCGGATTCACTTCTCCGCACGTCCTACCTTCCAGAAAGTGGTCGCTTTTCTGATGAGAGAGTTGTTGCTCTTCTTTTCTTCGATCTCCTGTTGAGTTTGTAGGTGTTCAGAATGGTTTGATCCCTATCCAGCTGAATTCCTGAGAGGAGACGAAATCCAGGTCTCCTACTCCTCCACCATCTTGCTCTGCCCCCACTCAGTAGTCCTTTCAAAGCTCTTTTTTTAACTATTGATTTTCCTACCATCCAAAAACAAACTGTATTCAGAATTAGACAACAAGACAAAATCCTAATATTATTAGAGCATTTCCCTGGGAAGTCTTTAGGATTGGGAGTTGATGGCTTTCTTTCCTTGGAACTGTTTTAAAGGAAATTCTTACTTGCAAAATCATGATTATCCTTTAAATATAGGGGTACTCACAGATTTTGTTAGGTGGACATAATCAACATAAGTTTTCAAAAATAGATACAAATAAAATGCTTCAGGCCTCAATGACCAAAGCAGATATGGCAAAGTTCGGGTTCAGCCAAATTCTTTAATTGCCGTTAAGTCCCAAGTTGATTTTTGTGACATAGTTCTGTTGACATATTTACTCGACTCATGTGTGATAGTTAATTTATGTGTCACATTGGCTAGACTATGGCACCCAGTTGTTTGGTCAAACACAAGTCCAGATGTTTCTTTGAAAGTTTTTAGATATGAGGAACATTTAAATCAGTATAGTTCCTTTAAAGGAGATTACCCTCCATAGTGAGGGTGGGCTCCATCCCATCAGTTGAAGGTCTTAAGAGAGAAAAATTGAGGTCCCCCTGAGGAAGAAGGAATTCTTTATCCAAATGCCTTTGAACTCAACACTGCAACCTCCCTCCACTCTTCCCTGTTTCTCCAGCCTGCTGGCCTGCCCTGCAAATTTCAGACTTGCAAGCTTTGACCATAGTATGAGCCAGTTCCTTAAAATAAATCTTTCTCTCTATGTATCTATACATCCTATTGGTTCTGTTTCTCTGGAGAACCCTAACAGACTATGTAACACACATGTGAAGGGAAAGCTTCTTTTTTTTTTTTTTTAATTTTATTATGTTATGTTAGTCACCATACAGTACATCATTAGTTTTTGATGTAGTGATCCACACTTCATTGTTTTCATATAACACCCAATGCTCCATGCAGTACGTGCCCTCCTTAATACCCATCACCAGACTAACCCCTCCCCCCATTCCCTCCCCTCTAAAGCCTTCAGTTTGTTTCTCAGAGTCCATAGTCTCTCATGGTTCACCTCTCCCTCTGATTCCCCCCCTTCATTTTTCCCTTCCTTCTCCTAATGTCCCCCATGCTATTCCTTATGTTCCACAAATAAGTGAAACCATATGATAATTGACTTTCTCTGCTTGACTTATTTCACTTAGCTTAATGTCCTCCAGTCCCATCCATGTTGATGTAAAAGTTGGGTCTTCGTCCTTGCTGATGGCTCAGTAATATTCCATTGTATATATGGACCACAGCTTCCTTATCCATTTATCTATTAAAGGGCATCTCAGCTCTTTCCACAGTTTGGCTATTGTGGACATTGCTGCTATGAACATTGGGGTGCATGTGGCCCTTCTTTTCACTACATCTGTGTCTTTGGGGAAATACCCAGGAGTGCAATTGCTGGGTCATAGGGTAGCTCTATTTTTAATTTTTTGAGGAACCTCCACACTGTTTTCCAAAGTGGCTGTACCAACTTGCATTCCCACCAACAGTGTAGGAGGCTTCCCCTTTCTCCACAACCTCTCCAACATTTGTTGTTTCTTGCCTTGTCAATTTTTGCCATTCTAACTGGTGTAAGGTGATATCTCAATGTGGTTTTGATTTGAATTTCCCTGATGGCTAATGATGATGAACATTTTTTCATGTGTCTGTTAGCCATTTGTATGTCTTCTTAAGAGAAGTGTCTGTTTGCCATTTGTATGTCTTCTTCAGAGAAGTGTCTGTTCATATCTTCTGCCCATTTTTTGACTTATTTGTTTTTTTGGGTGTTGAGTTTGAGAAATTTTTTTATAGACCTTGGATACCAGCCCTTTATCTGTAGTGTCATTTGCAAATATCTTCTCCCATTCTGTGAGTTGCCTCTTTGTTTTGTTGACTGTTTCCTTTGCTGTGAAGAAGCTTTTTATCTTGATGAAGTCCCAGAAGTTCATTTTTGCTTTTGTTTCACTAGCCTTTGGAGATGTGTCTTGAAAGAAGTTGCTGTGGCCGATGTCAAAGAGGTTACTGCCTATGTTCCCCTCCAGGATTTTGATGGATTCCTGTCTCACATTGAGGTCTTTCATCCATTTTGAGTTTATCTTTGTGTATGGTGTTAGAGAATGGTCGATTTTCATTGTTCTGCATGTGGCTGTCCAATTTTCCCAGCACCATTTATTGAAGAGACTGTCTTTTTTCCATTGGACATTCTTTCCTGCTTTGTCAAAGATTAATTGACCATAGAGTTGAGGGTCCATATCTGGGTTCTCTACTCTGTTCCATTGGAATCAGAAAAGACCCCAAATCACCAAGGGAATGTTGAAAAAGAAAAACAAAGCTGGGGGCATCACGTTGCCCAATTTCAAGCTATATTACAAAGCAGTGATCACCAAGACAGCATGGTACTGGCACAAAAACAGACATATAGACTGAAGAGAAAGCTTCTAATAGTTTTACTTCTCTTTTTATTTTATTTATTAAAGTAGTCACAAAGGTTCAGTGAGTTTCCAGATGAGGAGAAATAGAATTCACCTCTTGATATGGAATGTCAAGGTTCTGGAAAGCATAGTAACCCCAAACTGGTGATTTTGCCAAGGTCATTTTTACAAAATACAACCTGACACATGTCTTCATTTGTGATATCCCACCCCCCCCCCCCAAATACTTCAATCTTTTGAATCTTTTTCTCTCTTCAAGGAAAATTCTACCTCCTCTCTGAAGGCTTCATTGATCAGTACTTTACCTCCTTGATGTCACTTATCATCAGTGCTGTTTGGCATTTAAATACATCCTAAACATGGGCTTTGTAACCAGAAATCATAGTAGTAAAAAAACAAAAACAAAAACACACAAAAAGTGTGGCATCTGGAATTAGGCAGGGTTCAAACTCACCTCTGCTACTTCTTAGTGAGGCAACTGATAAATTAATGAATCTCTCCAAGCCTCAGTTTTCTTGTCTATAAAATGATAAAATCATAGTACCATTGTATGGTACTGTTATAAAATACAAATGAGGGAACATTAATAAAGAATTTGGGGGGGTTGCCTGGGTGGCTCAGTAAGTGTCTGCCTTCAGCTCAGGTCATGATCCCAGGGTCCAGGTATCAAGCCCCACATCTGGCTCCCTGCTCAGAGGGAGCCTCTGCCACTTTCCCTGCTTGTTCTCTCTCTCTCTCTCTCTCTCTCTTAAATAAATAAATAAAATCTTTAGGGAAAAAAAAGAATTTTTTGTAATTGTACCTAACATTTGTTGATCACTTTCACCATACAAGTTTGGCTGCTCTATTCATTATGTGATTCAAACCATATAGCAATAGAGGTCATTATTATCCCCATTTGATAGGTGAGAACCTTGAAATCTATGTCATTAATGTAACTTAGTCAAGACACACAATCTAGGAACAATATAAAAGCTGAACCTTGAGCTCCTGAGTTATGGTTCATTATTCTTTCACCAGATCATGATGGCTCCCTCTTTTTATTCTCACTATTATGCCTACTTTTGTATCTTACCCATTGTTGCTAAATAAGACCTATTAAATAAATGAATATTCATATGTTTTCTTCAGCTTTACTGAGGTATAATTGAGAAATAAAATTGTAAGATATTTAAAGTATACACTGTGATAATTTGATAAATTGTGAAAACATTCCCACTTCTAATTAATACATTCATCACTTCATACATTTATATACATATATTTTTATATAACGTAAAAAATAATATATATATTTTATTTTCTTTCTGTGAGAATGTTTAAATTCTTAGAAAAGTTCAATTATAGGGACACCTGGGTGGCTCAGTTGGTTAAGCGTCTGTCTTCAGCTCAGGTCATGTTCCCAGGGTCTGGGGTCCAGCCCCATATTTGGCACTCTGCTCAGCGGGGAGTCTGCTTCTCCCTCTTCTTCTGCCTGCAGCTCCCTGTTCATGTACTCCCTCTCTCTCTGTCAAATAAATAAATAAAATTAAAAAAAAAATTCAGTTATGTAATATAATGTTAACAACTATGAAACCATGTTTTATATCAGATCCTTAAAACTTATTCATCTTATAACTGAATGTTTATACACTTTTACCAACCTCTCCTTATTTCCACCACTCTCCAGCCCCTGACAACAACTTTTCTACTCTATTTCTATGATGTTCTTTTCTTTTCCTTTCTTTTCTGTTCTTTACCTTTTTTCTTTTTTCTTTTTTAAGATTTCACATATGAATAATACCATGCAGCATTTGCTTTTTTTTGTCTGGTTTATTTCACTTAGCCTAATGCCTCAAGATCCGTCCATGTTGTTGCAAATAGCAGGGTTTTCTTCTTTTTCATGGCTGAATAATATTCCTGTGTGTGTGTGTGTGTGTGTGTGTATCTCACATCATTATCAGTTCATCTATTGGTGGGTACTTAGATTGTTTTCATATCTTTGCCATTGTGAATAATGCTGCAGTGAACATGGGTGTGCAGATAGCTCTTTGATATCCTGTTTTCATTCTCTTTGGATAAATACTCAGAAGTGGGAGTGTTGAATCAATGATAGTTCTGGTTTTAATTTTTTTTTGAGGAATTTCCATATCATTTTCTATTTTGACTGTGCAAATTTACATTCCCACCAACATTACACAGGGGTTTGCTTTTTTTCACACTCATATCCCAACACTAATTATCTCTTGTCTTTCTGAGGCTAGCCGTTCTAACAGGTGTGAGGTAATATCTCATTGTGGTTTTGATTTGTATTTCCCTGATAATTAGTGATGTGGATCTTTTCATGTACCTGTTGGACATTTGTATGTCTTTGGAAAAAGGTCTGTTAGCTTCCTGTGCCAATTTTTTATTCAGATTATTTGGGCTTTTATGCTATTGAGTAATATGTGGTATTTCAAATCCTATTAATCACAAATTGCAATTCATATCAATCATAAAGTCACACGAAGTGTGATTTTTGTATTTCAGATTCTAGTAGACAATTGAGGGGTATTTTTTTTTCAAATTTTTATTTAAATTATAGTTTACATATAGTATAATTTTGGTTTCAGGAGTAGAATTTAGTTATTCCTCACTTACATATAACACCCAGTGCTCAACACAACAAATGCACTTTTTTTTTTAAGATTTTACTTATTTACTTGACAGAGACACGGTGAGAAAGGGAACACAAGCAGGGGGAGTGGAAGAGAGAGAAGCAGGCTTCCTACAGAGCAAGGAGCCTGATGTGGGGCTCGATCCCAGGACACTGGAATCATGACCTGAGCCAAATGCAGACGTTTAATCAACTGAGCCACCCAGGAGCCCCAACAAGTGCTCTTCTTAATGCCCATCACCCATTTAGCCCATCCCCCACCCACCGCCCCGCCATCAACCTTTAGTTTATTCTCTGTAGTTAGGAGTCTCTTATGGTTTGCAATACAAACACAGCCACTCTGGAAAACAGTATTAAGGTTCCTCAAAATATCAAAAATTGAACTATCCTACAACCCAGCAATTGTACTACTAGGTATTTATCCAAAGGATACAAAAATATTATTTCTAAAGGGCACATGCACCCAAAGTTTATAGCAGCATTATCAACAATAGCCAAATTATAGAAAGAGCCCAAATGTCCATCAAGTTATAAATAGATAAAGAAGATGTGGTAAACACACACACACACACACACACACACAATGGAATATTACTCAGCCATCAAAAAGATTTAGAGGTATTTTAATAAAATCTTGTTAATCTTAAGACCTGATAAAGTTCATGAAATGAAAATAACTAGCTATTGTAGACATGTCTGGTGTCACCAAGGGTCTCCAGTAATGAAGACCATTCACTCCAGACTTGTCAGTTAGTAATACATGCTATCTTCGGGTTATTATTGGAATTAAAAATTTTGCTATTAAACTTTCTGTTTTTTTTTTACGAACTAGTACTTTCGCAGCAGACAGATTTATTATACACTCCAGCTATTGTGCTATATTTAAATTAAATGGCACAGTATGTGGTGTAAACAAAAGGTTCTAAAAACATTGTGGTGATAGGGAGTTTTAAGCAGTTATCTCAAATTTCACTTGCTCTACTGAACTGGATCCCAAAACTTTGAAAGAAGACTGGATAAGGTCTCGATACTAGATACTAGAAAGAATTTTGACTTCAAACTGACTTGAAGTCTTTCAACATAGCTGAATTATGTTGTATGTGAAATGTGTAAGTTACACAGATGATGTCTAAGGATCTTGAAAGTTTTAAAATTTAAAATTATAGATAATGTTTGACTATGGTCTAAGTCAAATCCTCAGGTTTTTTGTTTTTGTTTTGTTTTGCTTTGTTTTGTTTTTTGGTGTTTGGTCAACATAGTGTTTTCAAATACATGAAATCATCTTTTGTTTGATGCATACAAACAGTGAAACTTACTAAAATAAAATCATAAATACAGTCTATCCTAAAACATAATGAGAAGACTGACAAAATTGTACCAAAAATTAGACCCATAGCACCAATTAATTAGAATGGGGTACTTAGCTCTCCTGCTGTAGAAAGAATATGTCTTGGCCAGGTTAATGCTAGACCCATTTGACTCATTAACATTAACATTTTTGTCCCTGCATTAATATGAGTTTGAGTCCCCAGTTCTGAACAAACCACAGTCTTTGCTTTCTCATTTCCTTTCATTCTAAGAAAAGAAAATAGATCCATCATAACATAGTGTATAATGTCATAATATTGAACTTCAGGGATATAGACTTTTTTTACATATTAAAATGTGGGTGTAGGAAATGTACTAGTAGAGTTACATAGCTAGTTTAAAGCTGTAGAATATCAAATAAAATTATTTCTCTAATTCAGTTAAGTGAAATAATAGTAGAAAATAGTAGTAGTAGATGTCTTCTAATAATATGGCAAACTAGATAATCAGAGAAGTCCTTTTACAATAAAACAGCTAGATCTTTCTTGGAAATGGAAGTGACAGCATATATTATTAATGTATTGCTGGGCTTGCACAAGATAATAGACATCTTTATGGGCCCTCTCTACCAAACATATAAAAAATATCATAAATCTCAAAGCAGATTCATGAGGATATGATAGATTTAATCTAAGGCAAAATGCCTAAAGCGGTGCTGATTTCAGGGAACTAACTCTTTTTAAAAAGAATTTTATTATTGAAGTATAGTTGACATACAATGTTATATAAGTTTCAGGGGCACAATACAGTGACTTGACAATTTTATACATGTGTAATACTCACCACAATAAGTGTAATTATCATCTGTTGTAATTACAATATTACTGACAAAATCTCCTATGTTGTTTTTTTTCATTTTTAATTTAGTGGAAGTTTGCACCTTTTAATTCCGTTCACTTATTTTGCCCTTTCCTCAACTCCCCTCCTCTGTGACAACTACTAGTTTGTTCTCTGTATTTATGAGTCTGTTTCTGTTGTTTGTTTGTTCATTTGCTTTGTCCTGTGGCACGGTGGGGCAGTTGAAACTGAGATTATTTTTTTAAGTGATATATAAGGTCAAAAACAGGCCACCCCAAAATGGGCCACTTTGGCCTGAAGATTATTTTGATTTATAAAGCAATCAAAACCCAGCAGGTTCAGGAAAGGTTCCCTACCTCCCCCTCAACTGCCAAAAGAGAATTTAGATAGAGGACTTGCTCCAGGAAGAGAACTATCACCATTAGATATCTACATTGTGATAAGAACTAGGTATGGTAGATAGGGAGGAACCTAGCAAGACCTGTTTAATCAAAGTCTTCTCTTTGTCCTATTGTTTATGAGTAGCTCAGCAAGTATTTGTTTACCAAACTTTTATTCTTTTTTCATTCTACCTGAGGATTGTATTCCTTCCCTTTGAAGTTACAGACCCTTACTCCCTTAGTTCTCCCTTAGTTCAGGATAACACATATACCTCATTTTGCTTGACTGTCTTTGGAATAGCCATGTCTATGTGGATTCCTCATACATATGCTATTAAATTTTATTTTCTCCTGTTACTCTATCTCCTGTCAATCTGCTTCTCAGTCTGGCTAGAAGGACCTTGAAGGGGATAGTAGATACCCTAAAAGTACACTCAAGGGATACCAAGAAAATTGTACTCATTGACTTCTAGCAGAAGTAAAAACAGAGAAAGGAGGAAGGAAGAAGGAAAGAATAAACATAAACTCAGTGGCTTAAAACAACAGAAATTTATTATCCCTTAGTTTTGGAAGCTGAAGTCTGAAATCAAAGTGTCAGTATAAATGTGCTTTTTCTGAAGGCCCTAGAAGAGATTTCTTTATTTGTGTCTTCCAGCTTTTGGTATCTCCAAGCATTTCTTGGCCTGTGAGCTGTATATCTGCAGTATCTGCCTCTGGGGTCACATTGCCTCCTCCTCTTCTGTCAAGCCTCCCCTGTGTGTGTCTGTTATAAAATAATTGTCATTATCTAGGACCTAGATAATTCAGGATAATCTTGTCTCAAGATACTTAATTCTATCTGCAAGGACTCTTTTTCCAAACAAAGACAAATTCACAGTTTCTGGGAATTAGAATGTATGCATATCACCTTGGTGCTACAATTCAACCCACTGCAGCATCATTGTATGCAAATTTATTTTTTAAAAAGTTGGTATGAATTGGTTAAAATAAAAGAGATTATATGCACATTCTTATACTCATATTTTCCCTCATATGCCCAAGTTATCAAGTTGAGAATTTTGGGCCAGTTTCATAACAAGGCTACTTGAAATGTATAAGATATAATGGAAAAGAGAAAGTAGAAGTTTAATAGTGCCTTGGTAGCTGTAACAGACACTTCTGTTGCCTACCCAATTGCCATTTTTACTTTCATTTTTGTTCCCCACAGAGCCTCAATCTTGTTCAGGACAGTGTGCCCCCGCACGGTGGATTGAATGATAATTAGGACAAGCCAGATATGACCATCCTGTTGTTGATAATTCACTTTCCAACCACTCTCCCAATTCAGGACACCCAGTGACATAGTTATGACCAATAGAATATAAATAGTTTTTTTTTTTTTTTTTCAATGTGAAAAAAAAAAAAGGTTTTCCTCTCTGGCAAAAGGAAAATCCTATTCTTTTTGTTTCTTCTTCTGTGTTCAGATCACTGGTACGAAGATATGATGCAGGGGCTTTGGCATCTATAATGTGACTCAAACCTAAGCCCAAAATAAAAATCCAATGGCAGCAGAGCAGGACATTGTTGCACAAATACCATAATCGCCTTTTTCAGACTTCTTCAAAGTGAGATAATTTAATGTCTATATTACTAGAACAAGTATTAGATTTTCTGGTGCTTGAAAACTAAATGTCTACCTAAAATTGCAGGAGATGACTTTTCCAATGATCTTCATTTCTCCATATTTTTGTCTATATGAAACAGCAAATACGTTCATGGTCTTTTGTTGTCCAGACTCACTTTTACAAGGTCAGAGACTAGAGTAAGCATCTGTTATTCTAGATTATTTTCAGTAGTTACTATTATCTACCCACTAGAATGAGGGAAATGATTTGTTAGGGTCCTTATTTAGACTTCTCACTCTCCTTTTAAATAGTTATAAAATACTGACTTGTTATTGCTTTAATTGTGAAAAGAAAATTAAATCCACAGGAATTAAAGTTTTATTCTTTGTTTTTCTTCTTTTTATATTTTCTAAGAAGTACAGGACTGCTACTTGATCCATACCCCCCTTTTTGATGCATGAGACAATGTTTAAGGGCTGTCACATTATCATATGTACCTGACATATTTTCCTGGCAAATACAATGTTGACAGAAACAATTGACACCTAACATCTAAAATATAAACCTCTCTTCAGATTATTGACTTATGACTCTGAGAAGAACAGCCTTCAATAGCACTGACAATCACAACCTTGCTCTTCAAAAAGTATCTCTCTAAATACCAGAACTTGTTCCTGTAGAGATTTTGGGAGGTTTACCTGATGTTGATATGTAGTTCGGACACAGAAGGTTGTGAATCTCATGATCCACAAAGGATCTTTCCTGGTGTTATCTGTGCATTTATAGTTTTCACTGAAGTTAATCAAAAACATCTGCGATTCCATTTTTGGTCACTCTTCATTTACTTCACAGTGTTACTGAAACTCATCATCATGTCATTTAAAAAGTTATGGTGAGTTAGAGAATACTGTTTTGTATTCCCAAGCAATTATGTCTCACCTGAAGACAGTAAACAACGCCACAGAGAGAGGTATCAAATTAGTAATGATTAACTCACAATCAGTACAAATGCCAGTGGACTCAAGCCTTTTTACTTTAATATTGCTTAAATTACAGTCAACTTCTTAGAACATTTAAAATGTGTAAAATCCGTCTAGTGTAGTCTCAGGAATTTAAAAATTAACAACTTTGTAGAACTCTAAAAAAAGAGACTTATTGTGTCTAACAAGCAATAAGTTTCATATATAATAAATTCAAATATGATACAGTTCAATATATATTCCAAATGTCCTATAAAATGACTCTTTGCACATATACATATTTACATATTTATGTATAAATATGAAATTACAAAATGTATTTTAAGTTCATCCCATCATTTCTCAGAGCTTATGTCCTTGAAAGCCTGGGTTTAAATTTAGGGTATCATGTGAATGTACACTGTGCATGTTTAAATGAAGAGATTTCATCTATTTAAAAAGAGAGAATTTCTTATTCTATTTATTTCTAGAATTCTTCTCCTTGGAGAATATTCCCAAACTGAGAAACGGTGTTTAAATTCTGTTATTGCAACAAAGCTATCTTCAGTATTGAGTATACAAACACATACATTCACAAACAATTATTTATGGACCAATAAATTACCAACATCTAGGTAGAGAGTCCAAAATAGGCTTTGGAATTCAAATTCTACTTCTTTATTCAATAACTGCATCTTCTAATACACACACACACACACACACACAGCATTCAGAAAAATGATTTGACATTCCTGAGCTTCAGGTTCTTTATAAGTGATGTGTAGGATATTGATATCATCTCTATCCATTAGGAATCCTTCAGGGTTAGGTGGTGTACTCACATGCAACTCAATTCAGAATTTATGCTATGTCCTGGGAGCTGTCCTTCATCCCAACTTCCTTTAGGTAAGCTCCCTTTTACCACCTGGCTGTAAGAGAGTTCCCATTTGCTTCTGGAAAAGCAGACTTTCAGACTCGCAAGTGATAGGAAAAGAGGAAGAGTCTTGGTTGTAAAATTCCATCCAAAATTATGTCCCCCTGGCCATGATTCAGTCACAAGCTTATCTCAAGAGAATTTATATAGCCAAGTGATTAAGCTGATATAAAATCAACTCCAGAAGAAGCACTTGGGGAAAGGGGATAGTGCTCTGAAGGAACTCTGAAGAATTGTTAGAAGGAAATATCTTAATAGATGCTGGTCAGAAAAACCAATAGATGTTTACTGTAATTATTTAGACTGGTTCTTGTGAGGCTTAAATATATTAAGTTAACAGGATGCCTACATGTTGCCAAGAAATTAAGTATAATCAAGATTGTAGTTATTAACAATATTTTGACACTATTAATGACTTCTGAAGTCATTTTATATATTTGATCATAATTCAGCACTCACAACCCAAAATTCTTTCTGAGTTATCCTCGGAGGTTATTTGTTTCTAAATGTTTGCAACTCAGGGAGGCTGTGCTACCAGCCCAAGGTCATGTAGCTAACCAGCGGGAAGGCCTAGACTTATACCAAGTCTTGCAACTCCATCAGACCATAGGTGCCTGACTAGGCATCCTGTGGATATGATAACTGTGTTTTATCTCAGTGATCTGTAAAGCATTTACTATGTGTTGCATATCTGTGCGATAAAAAATGGACCAAAAGGACAATGTGGACATTTTCTTTCATATAAGGCAATACTGTTCATCTCAATTTAGTGGTACCTCCCTATTTAATCTATAAAATTGCATTTAACTTGTGCCTAGTCCCCTTCTGGATGAAGAGCCAGAGGTGACACAAACGAAAGGCCTATATTTGCTAAGCCCTATTTGATGTCACTTGGGAGATTGAAATCTAGGACAGTTCAAGTGAGAAAATATGAAACAGAATTTCAAAAGCAGTAAATTAGAACAGGTAAGCGTAGGTAAGAGTAAGGGTAAAGATCAAAAGTCCTAAGTATTTATAAAATCTTTTTAATCAGTAATCCAGTAGGAATTCCGTTAAATATAATACCAGTGAATCTAGCTACATAAATATCTACCTGGGTTTCATTCACCTTTTAAAATCAATGACTAGAAACACATAAGAAGTCACTTAGTAACTTTTGCCCTCTGACTCAGAGACTTAATATCAGTCCAAATCAGCTATCCTGTTATATAGAGCATAGATGTGGTTTTTGAATGCTGGAATTCATCTCAACCCTGTATTCATACATTCCTTTTTTGAAATACAATGAACAGGACAGAAAGCCTCCCACGGACAGGTAGAGTAAGGGGTACATACTGAGTGTAGCACATTGCTTCTGAGGAGCTTTAGGTCCCATAATTAAAGAATTCAGGCATGGGAAGACAGGGAGATTCTAGTAACAGTATACATTTCTGGCATTTTGTCGATTGTAGAACCAGAGAGTAGTGACAGGAGAAACCCCAACCTCAATATGGTACAGCTGTATTAGACATTGGAATTTGGCATGTCAAATTGCCCTCCAAATGCAGAGCTGTAAAATGTGTTAAAAGTTGTCTAAGTGGAACTTTTAACGAAACTTTTGGCAAACCCACTCTTTTGCTGATGAATGGGAGGGCTGGGTAATTTCACCTCATTTGCCTCTTCCTTTCTTAACACCAGTACCCTTTCTACTCTAGTATCAGGCTTCTTTTATCCTGATACAGTTTCTACCTTGGCTGATCTCAGCTAGTCCCATGACTAGCTGATGACCCCCAACTCTTTGTTGGAAATTAGTTCCCACACAAGCTTCTGCTATAAATTCGAAACTTTTATATCTGGCTGGCTCTTTAACATTTCTACTTGAAGGTATAATACATATTTAAAATGTATACTAAAGAGAGTATCTCATCTTTCTCTCTAGTTATTCCACTTGCCTTAAAAGATTTCGTCTGATGTTAAGAAAATTATGCTAGTTTTCTTTATTTTGTGTTTACCTTATATATTTTCCTAATCTTGTATGATTTTATTTAATTATAAGACATGCAGAAAAATGCTGGTAAACATATATCTTAATGAATTATCACATAGGGAATACCCTTGTGTCCACCATGATAGTCAGAAGATAGGATGCTGCCAGTACTCTGGAAGCTGTCATCTCAATTATTGCCCCCTTCTTTTCTAGAAGCAGACACTTTAACTTGACTTCTAACACTCTAGTTTTACTTGCTTTTGAACTTTATATAAATGGAATCATGTCATGTTATTTTTGTGTCTGACTTATTTTATTACGTTTATATGACTTATCCATGTTTTTGCATATAACAATATTTTAGTTATTTTCCTTGCAGTACACTTTAAAAAACAAAGGAGTATTGTATGAATATACTATTTATTCATTTTAGTACAGATGGACGTTTGAGTTTTCTTTAGCTTTTGTTTATCACAAATAAATCTGGATATCCCTATATATATCTCTCTAATGAATATTCTTATCAGTGTCTTTTGGGCACATGTGAATATATTTCAGTTAGACATGCACTGGATCATAGGATATTTATTTGTTAAGCTTTAGAAAATAGGGTGCCTGGGTGGCTCAGTCAGTTGGGCTTCTGCCTTCGGTTCGTGTCATGATCCCAGGGTCCTGAGATCTAGTCCCACATGGGGCTCCCTGCTCAGCAGGGAGCCAGCCTCTCTCTCTCCTTCTCCTCCTACTCATTCTCTCAATCTATCTCTCTATCTCTCCCTCTCAAATAAATAAAGTTTAAAAAAAAAACTTTAGAAAATAATGTCAGTTCTCCAAAGTGGCACTATCAGCGTACGATGATACCAATGATATATGAGTTCCAGGTGTTTCACATCTCCAACGCTATGTCTTGCGACTCTTCTTATTTTACCCCTATTCATAGGTAGAAAGTGACATTCTGTTTTTATTTTAAATTGCAATTCCCTAATTGGTAATAAGGCTAAGCACATTTGTATATGTTTATTTTTTTTCTGTGTGTAAAGTATCATACAAATCACTTGATCTTTTTTCTTTCAGATTGTATGCCTTTTTTTTATATTGACACATTATCAGTTTTATGTTATGGACATATTCTCCCATTATGTAGCTTACCTTTTATCTTCTTGATAGTATCTTCTGACAAATACAAGCTCTCATTTAATGTAGTAGTTTAATTTATCAATCTTTTGCTTATAGGCAGTACTTACCATTTAACAACCCCTACTCTTCAGGACCATAAAAGTACTCTTCTAATATTATCTTTTGGAAGCATATTCTTGTGCCTTTCAAATTTAGGTCAACAATCCACTTGGAATTCACTATTACACATTGAGTGAAGTAGGAGTCAAATTTCATTTTGTATTTCCATAAGGTGATATAATTGAAATAACACCATTTTATGGAAGCAACTGTCTTTTCCTCACTACTCTGCAATGCCACCTTCATCATACAATCAAGTGTCCCTAAAGATGTAGATCTGTTCTAAACTTTCTAATAATGTTCCATTGGTTCATATGACAATTAAACAAATACCAAACTGTCTTAGCTATAGTAGCTTTTTAAATAAGTCTTGATATCCAGAAGAGCAGCTCTTACCCTCTAGTCCCCCTCAATGCTGCTTTGGCTATTGGCTCTTGGTATTTCCCAAGTTTCACAGACACAGACACACACACACACACACACACGAAAAACTGTTGGGATTTTGATTGGGACTGCATTGAATATAAAACATATAATTAGCATCATTTCAATATGGAATATTTTTTAATCCATAAACATAGTATTTCTCTCCATTTATTTTCTTTTGGTGTAATCGAGCTCAAAACATTTTAGGATCTTGTGTGCCTTGTACATCACTTGTTAGAAATTTTCTTAGGTTGTTGATATCTTTGACTACTTAAAATGTTTACTTTCCACTGTCTATTTCTGTTAAGAGAAACATAATCAGTGTGCTCGTGTGTGTACATATGATTTTGTAATCAATAATTTTTAAAAGCTCAGTTATTAATTGTAATACCTTATCTCCTTTTTTTACTTTGCATAGAGGCAAATATGAGCTATCTTATCAAGGTAGCAGTTCATATTTAGGTACTTGGCAAAGCACAATTGTGTGTGTGTACACCTGCTAACAAGGGGAAGGAAATTTTTTAAATGGAGACATGCACTGGGCTTTTTCAGTTTTAGTACTAGGATCTTGATCTTAGCCAAATGACTTAACTTGCTAGTTTTCATTTGATCACTGATAGAGTGAGGGTGAAGCCAAAATTGTCCAACCTGGTCTATCCTCACTAAAAACTCTGAAGACGAACCCAAAGAATGTCTGTATAATGCTTATAAGTCTCATAGGTATAAGAGGATTGGAGATATATGCTCCCTGATAACTTCACCTGTGATGAGAATATGATTTAATAAGAGAATACCAGGCAATTAACACTTACTTATATGTCAGTGTATCAATTTCCTAGGGCTGCCATAGTAAAGCGCCATAAACTTGGTGGTTTTATACAACAGAAATTTGTTTTCATAGTTATTCTTCTTTTTTTTTGGTTTGGGTTCCCTTTTATTTTATTTTTTATTTATTATTTTTTTTTACTTTCAGAGGTAGAGCTTAGTGATTCATCAGTTGCATATAACACCCAGTGCTCATTAAATCAAGTGCCCTCCTTAATGCCCATAACCCAGTTATCCCATTCCCCCACTCACCTTCCTTCCAGCAAGCCTCAGTTTTTTTCCTATAGTTGAGTCTTTTATGGTTTATCTCCCTCTCTGATTTTGTTTTATCTTATTTTTCTCTCCCTTCCCCTATGATCCTCTGTTTTGTTTCTTAAATTCCACATATGAGTGAGATCATATGATAATTGTCTTTCTCTGATTGACTTAATTTTTTTTTTTTTTTTTAAGATCTTATTTATTTATTTGACAGAGAGAACACAAGCAGGGGGAGTGGAGGCAGAGTGAAAGGGAGAAGCAGGCTCCTCACTGAGCCAGGAGCCCAACACGGGACTCCATCCCAGGATCATGACCTGAGCTGAAGGCAGACGCTTAACCAACTGAGCCACCCAGGCACCCCTGATTGACTCATTTCCCTTAGCATAATACCTTCTAGTTTCATCCATGTCATTGCAGTGGTAAGATTTCAATTCTTGATGGCTGAATGATATTCCATTATATATGTGTGTGTGTGTGTGTGTGTGTGTATACACACACCACATCTTCTTTATCCATTCATCTGTCGATGGACATCTGGGCTCTTTCCATAGTTTGGCTATTGTGGACATTGCTGCTATAAACATTGGGGTACAGGTGCCCCTTCAGATCACTCTGTTTGTATCCTTTGGATAAATACCTAGTAGTGCAATTGCTGGGTCACAGGGTAGCTCTATTTTCAACTTTTTGAGGAAACTCCATACTGTTTTTCAAATTTTCAAAGTGGCTGTAACTAGCTTGCACTCCCACCAGCAGTGTAAGAGCATTCCCTTTTCTCTAAATCCTCACCAACATCTGTCCTTTTCTGACTTGTTAATTTTAGCCATTCTGACTAAGGTGGTATTTCACTGTGGTTTTGATTTGTATTTCCCTGATGACAAGTGATGTGGAGCATTTCCTCATGTGTCTGTTGGCCATTTGTATGTCTTCTTTGGAGAAATGTCTGTTCGTGTCTTCTGCCCATTTGTTGATTGGATTTTTTTGCTTTTTTGGTTGTTGAGTTTGATAAGTTCTTTATAGATATTGGATACTAGCCCTTTATCTGATAAGACATTTGCAAATACCTTCTCCCATTCTGTAGGTTGTTTTTTAGTTTTGTCAGCTGTTTCCTTTGCCATGCAGAAACTTTTTATCTTAATGAAGTCCCAATAGTTCATATTTGCTTTTGTTTCCCTCACCTCTGAAGAAATATCTAGCAAGAAGTTTCTGTGGCCGAGGTCAAAGAGGTTGCTGCCTGTGTTCTCCTCTAGGATTTTGTTGGACTCCTGTCTCACATTTAGGTCTTTTATCCATCCATTTTGAGTCTATTTTTGTATATGGTATAAGAAAATGATCCAGTTTCATTCTTCTGCATGTGGCTGTCCAATTTTCCCAACACCATTTGTTGAAGAGACTGTCCTTTTTCCATTGGATATTCTTTCCTGCTTTGTCGAAGATTATTTGACCATAGAGTTGAGGGTCCATTTCTGGGTTTTCTATTCTGTTCCATTGATCTATGTGTCTGTTTTTGTGCCAGTACCATACTGTCTTGATGATTACAGCTTTGTAAGATAGCTTGAAGTCAAACTTTCACTCTTTGCAGATGACATGTTACTCTATGTTGAAAACCTAAGTGACTCCACCCCAAAATTGCTAGAACTCATACAGGAATTCAGCAAAGTGGCAGGATATAAATTCAATGCACAGAAATCATTTGTATTTCTATAAACTAACAATGAGACAGAAGAAAATTAAGGAATTGATCCCATTTACAATTGCACCAAAAACCATAAGATGCCTCGGAATAAACCTAACCAAAGAGGTAAAGGATCTGTACTCTGAAAACTATAGAACACTTATGAAAGAAATTGAGGAAGACACAAAGAAATGGAAAAATATTCTATGTTCATGGATTGGAAGAACAAATATTGTTAAAATATCTGTTGCCCAGAACAATCTATACATTTGATGTAATCCTTATCAAAATACCATCAAAATTTTTCACAGAGCTCTTCTTTCATAGTTCTGAAGTGTTGCTTCTTTTTGAAGTTTCTGAGGGAGAAGCTATTATTCCATGCTTCTCTCCTAGTTTCTGTTGTTTCTGGAAAACCTTGGCATTCCCTGCCTTGTAGCTTTATAATTCTAACCCCTGCCTCTGTCTTCACTTGTATTTTAACACAGCTTTCTTTTCTCTTTATCTCTGTGTCCCACATCTCCCTCTCTTTTCTCTTGTAAGGACAGCAATCATTGGATTTAGGGCCCCACTAAACCCAGGATAATTTATTTCATCTCCAGCTTTTAATTATATGAGGAAAGATCCTATTTCCAAATAAAGTCACATTCATAGGTAGCAGGGGTTAAGACTTGGAGATATCTTTTTGGGAACACTAGTCAAGCCACTATAGTCGATCAATAAGTAAAACTTAAAATACATGATACTTTTGAAAATAAATTTAAGTACTGAACTTGAAATATTTTATTAAATTCATTTTTATAAAAATGGTCTAGCAAATTGGTGATTATATCCCTGTAGAATTAACAAAAATAAATGTTATTTGTGTGTGCAAGCATCCATATCTTTTAATTATATTTTTTTCAAATCAGTATTAAGTAACCAATAAGCACTTAATTTTTGATATTCATTGTTCTGGCTTTTGCTTCATATTCTAAAGAATTCCTTTTGCTAAATAGTATTAATCCCTTTTGATAGGAAAGGGCTTTTAGAAAATGATTTATTGATGATTAAAAAATAAAGTTTCATTTTCTTCAACCTCATCCCATTTGATCTTAGATACAACATTTATGCTTTTTTTCCCCATTATTTAAGGTTAACTATCTTTTTGTTTTTACTTATTTCTTCTCTATATTGTGGTGCATTCTCTTTTACTTACTTTTTTTCTAGTTTTTATTTAAATTTCTGTTAGTTAACATACAGTGTAATATTGTTAGAGGTGTAGAATTTAGTGATTCAACAGTTACTGACAACACACAGTGTTCATCACAACAAGGGCCCTCCTTAATCCCCACCACCCCGCTCTGGTAACCGTCAGTTTGACAGCATATAGATGGGTTTGTTTTTTATCCATTCTGACACCCTATGTCTTTTGAATGGAGCATTTAGTCCATTTACATTCAGAGTAATTATTAATAGATATGTATTCAGTGTCATTTTATTAGTTGTTGTTTTTGGAGGTTTTCGCCATTCCTTTCTTGTCTTTGTCACTTTGGGGTCTTTCCTTAACACTCAAAGAGTTCCTTTAATATTTCTTGCTGGGCTGGTTTAGTGGTCATGAACTCCTTTAGGTTTTGTTTGTCTGGGAAACTCTTTCTCTCTCCTTCTATTCTGAATGATAGCTTTGCTAGGTAGAATATTCTTGGCTACAGACTTTTCCCATTCAGCACATTGAATATATCATGCCACTCTCTTCTGGCTTGCCAAGTTTCTGTTGAGAGCTCTTCAGCTAGCCTTACGGGTCTTCCCTTGTAAGTTAGGGACTTCTTCTGTCTTTCTGCTTTTAAAATTTTTTTCTTTATCATTATATTTTGCAAATTTCATTACAATATGTCTTGGTGTTGGCCTGCTTTGGTTGATTTTGATCAGAGTTCTCTGTGCCTACTGGATCTGGATTTCTGTTTCCTTCCCCAGATTAAGGAAGTTTTCAGCTATGATTTCCTCAGATAAATTTTCTGCCCCCCTTTCTCTTCTTCTGGGAATCGTATAATACAAATGTTATTATGTTTGATGGAGTCACTGAGTTCCCTTAATCTATTCTCATGTTCCATATTCTTTCTCTCCTTTGTTCGGCTTCATTATTTCCATTTTACCTTCTTTATCACTTACTTGTTCTTCTGCTTCTTCCATCCTTGTGTTTATTTTAACAAGTCTGTTTTGAATATCAGTTATTGTATTTTTCATATGTGACTGATTGTTTTTTAACTCTTTTAACTCTGCAGTAGGGCCTCCCTGAAGTCTTCCATTCTTTTCTCAAGCCGGGCATGTATCCTTAGGATTGTTTCTTTTTCCCCATCAAGCATGTCACTTATATCTGTTTCACTTAGACCTCTGGCTGTGACCTTATCTTTTTCTTTCATTTGAGATGCATTCTTCTGTCTTAGCATTTTGTTTAAGTCTCTGTCTTCTTCGGTGTGTTAGGAAAGTCTGTTACGTTTCCTGCTCCTGAGAGTAATAGCTTCATGAAGAAGAGGTCCTATATTATCCAGGGCATGGTGCTTCAGGGAATGTCTCTGGTATGTGCTGTGTGCACTCTGCTGTTGTGGTTGTCTGCTCTGTCCTTCAGGCCAGTCATCTGCAGAGGCTCTCCTTGCCTGCAATGGGCAGTGTTTGGTCCTTGGCCAGAATGTGGCAAGTTTTAAGTAGGTGTGCTGTGGTCTGCTTGTTAAGTGAGACCTGATACTACTTCCACTAGCACTGAAACCCTGCAGAACAGTCTAGTAGGGAGACATGGTGTGGGCAAGGGTTTCTTCTAATCTTCTTAGGAAGGGGCCTGCTGTGCTGGGACTGAAGTAAATTTGACCCAGGAGGGTAATACTGGCAGAGCGCAGGGTGTGGGACTAGATGTGAGCAAGTTAGGCAGGCAGCGTTGGCTCTGCATTGCTTCCTGCAGGTGCCTGTGTGTTTATGCTGAGGGGCAAGGGAAGGAAATGACACCAGGCAGCTTCTTTGTCCCCAGAGAGGGGTGTTTGTGCCCAGTGCCCTCAGGGAAGCACTCCAAGAAGAGCGAATAATTCCCCTGTGTGTCCCAGGTGTTTTTCAGATCACCGTTTTCAAGCTGTCTGCTTCCAGATCGTTTGCCTGCAATCTCTCCAGGAGGATTTCAGTGCCCTCTGGGCCCTATCCCAGCCAAGCCTGCTGACTTTTAAAATTCCGGGGTTTGGGGACATGGTATGTGTGGGGACCTGTGCTGGTCTTCAAGGGTGGGTCTTACTGCACTTGGATGGATACAGTTTTGACCCAGAAGGTTGGTTACACCATAGCACAGGGGTATGGGACTTGGAGCAAGCAGGCTAGGCAGCCAGTGTCAGGGCCGAGCTGCCCTTAGCATGTGACTCTGCATTTATGCTGAGGGGTGGGGAAGTGAAGTGGTGCCCATGAGCTCCTTTGTCCCCAGTGAAGTGTATCCCTGAACTCTGCCTCTCAGGGATGGGCTCCAAGAAGAGCAAATAATCTCCTCACTGTATGCACCTGTGATCATGCCACCTGCCCCGGGGTTGCTTGCCTACCTTCTCTCTAGAAGTAGGGCAGCACACTCAGGGCTCTGTCATAGCCAAACCCACTCACCTTTAAAACTCCAGTCTTGAAGCTCCACTGTTTACAAGAACTCGTGAAAATCAGTCTCTCTCATTTTCCCAGCCAATGGCTTTGGGGAAATGTTCTCCCTGTGCATTTTCCCGTATGCTCCTCTCCTCTCTCTCTCTCTTTCTCTGTGACCATGGTCCCTTCCCGCCATAGCACCTAGGATCCATTTCTCCCCAACCACATCTCTGCACTTCCTACTTTTCTTGATATGGCCTCTTCTCTCCCTCTAGTTGTGGAGTTTGTTCTATCAGTCCTTACGTTGATTTCTGAGGTATTCAGAATGATTTGGTGGTTATCTAGTTGTGTTCAAGGGACAAGACGAACCCAGGGTCATCCTACTATGCCGCCATCTTAGTTCCCTCACCTCTATTTTACTTTAATGTCAACAACAGTACTTGCAAGACTTCCCCAGGCAAAACTGGGAAGTCCCTGAAATTACCTATCTTGTTCCCATCCCATCATGGAGTACTCCAGAGCTTTGTTCACTCTCAAAATCTCCACACAACTCTTCTATAATAAAATACTGTTGGATAAAACATTCATATTTATAAATGATCAATTTATTTTAATGTTTTAGATTTTATGATATTTCCATTTTCACAGATTATTGGAAAAATAAGTTAAATATATCAGTACTTGTGGGGGCGCCTGGGTGGCTCAGTTGGTTAAGCGACTGCCTTCGGCTCAGGTCATGATCCTGGAGTCCCGGGATTGAGTCCCGCATCGGGCTCCCTGCTCAGCGGGGAGTCTGCTTCTCCCTCTGACCCTCCCCCCTCTCATGCTCTCTCTACCTCATTCTCTCTCTCAAATAAATAAATAAAAGCTTTAAAAATATATATATATATCAGTACTTGTGGAATTTTAGTGCTTAACAAGAAGGAAGAGTGCTTTTGAGTGATCAGAGAAATTAAAAATATACAAAAAGTAGCAACATTTTAAATAACAGATTCCATTTAGGTGAAAATTTCTAAAATGATAAATAAAAAACAAATTTATTAAGAGGGAAATTCAAAGATGAACAAAAATAACCAAGGCACATTTGTGGTAGATCTTAGAACTAACTCCTTGCCAATCAGTTAGCATGGGTTCATCTTCTACTTCCTCCAAACATGCCCTTCAGCTCTTTTCCTGCAAGCCCTTAGGTAACATAAATTGATAATAAAACAGAGGGATATAATTTGGTCAGTGGAATCTGGGGCTATTTTCATGTCCTCTTGACATTCACCTTAACTTAGAAGTCATGCAATGGCCCAGAGTAAAGTGAAGAAACTGTAATAAAATTTTGATACTTTCCAAAGTTACAGTAATTATCTAAATCCTGTCCTAGCAATTCCACTCCATCCTAATATAGCATGATAGTCATCCCCATAAAAAAACAAATAAATAGATAAATAAATAAAAACAGAGAAAACTTTCTATGATATTTAGAATGGAGGTCTTATTTGCTAGTTACTGGACATTCCTTTGTTATTTTAAATAGGCTATAACCAGATAGAGACAAAAAGACATTTGTACTTTTCCTATATTTAACCTTATTTATAGAGGATATTGACCTGGTTCAAGGTCTGAATGCATGTTATGCAATGAAGATATTCAAATTTAAATGACTAGCAAGAAAAGAACATTAAAAAAAAAGTATTTTGTAGATGTATAATCAAAAACCATCCTCCTTGAAAAGCTTCCTAGTAGCAAATGGAGGAAAAAGTTAAATTTAACAGTTCTGCATTTTCTAAGTTCACTGCTACTTTTATTTATTATGATTTTTTATATTAGGTATTCATATGATTAAACTGTTAAACATTCATATAAAGTTTTAGCATTCAAATTTCTAGTATAATGGTACAATTCAAAATTTGGCATTGATGACTTGGGGTTGGTTTAGAATCAAATTTTGAAGATATAGTATGAGACAAAAAGACATACAATAATTACATGAATTTGAGTATATGTTTATATATATTCATAATTATGATATTCTTATAAATGTTATAATTATATTAATGTATTAAGAGAAAAATACTTTTAGTATTCCTGCTAGTTAGGGAATTCATGAGTTTAATCCTAAAATGTTTATTGAAAGATATCATTGAATTGTATCTATGTTTCTCTTTTTCAATAGAATATTTTGAATATGACAATATAGACTGTGGCAATACTTATATGAACAACCTCTTGAAAAATATTACTGGATGTGAAGATATTTGAAGTAATTTCCAAAACACCACAAAATGTTGTGAAAGGTCAGCAAATTAAAAGGAATTTAAGTAAATTAGAAATATCAACAAGAAGCTTAATTACCACTAATATTGGTAGCAATTTACTAATGTATAGCAGGGAATTCTAAATTACTGTGAGAAGGTGAACCTTCATACACCTTATTAAAACATGATCGAAGCAAAAATATATCTGAATATGAGTTGTGAAAAGAATGTAGTAGGTAGAATACTTTCTACCTTCAAGCAAATTTCTACATCAGCCAAATTTGCAGCCATGTAGGACAGAAGAGCAGAAAATTTGGTTTGAGTTCACATTACTTTCAGAAGCAAATTCATTTGAAAGTGTGAAAAATGCCATTTTTCTGCACGGTTGTATTTTGCATGTGGATTGCTGCATGGATCCCATTCACAAGTCTTTTGAACATTAAGTACTCTCTCTGAGTGTAGGGACTGAGATAAACCTCATTAGCAAGTTGTCCAGAGTGAGAAAATACAGTTCCTACCAGTTTCCTGGCTTTTTCTGTCCACTGTCAGCAGCAGGAATAGCTAAGCAACTTGAAAATGTTTCACATGGTAAAGATTTTTTAAACAATAATAATGGTACCCAAGTGAGAGTGTGAGATTGTTTCATCAGGGGGTCTTTGTTGGTATGATACTTCTTACTTGCTCAGGGAGAATATCAGTTTCAGTTGTAGGAGCCCAATGGTTTTTAATAATGGTGCACTTCAGAATCATATGGGAAACTTTCTCCAAAATCCATGTATCCAAGCCACATACTTAGATCATCTGGTTCAATTGGTGTAGGGTAAGGTTGGTCATTTTTTTTTTTCTTAATAATTAAGCTCACTCTCACATGCTGATATGGGCTGCTGTCTAAGAATTGCTGTCCCAGAATGCCCCTTTGTGCTTAGTTGGTTACCTGCTGGTGTTTTAAGGTCCCAACACCTATGAGTTTTATGTCTCCAGTGTTAAAACAACAACTAGATATTTTAGATGCCTATCTGATATTTTTATATAGATTTGTGTCTTTTCACTTTCAATACTATTTAATAGTGTCCTAGGAGGACAGACCTAGGTAATTTTGAATCTTTCACAGTCGTTGGTAGAGATCCAATAGTCATTCTAGAACTTCAAACACTTGTTCTCTAGATCTTGAAGGGTGCACTTGGCAATCTGTATTAAGGACAGGCTCTTTCTTTGGTCTCACAGGAGTCACTTCAGTGAGCTATCTTAGACATGCTATGTGAGTCAACAAACTATTAATATCTAATACTGTCCTTGAAGTACCTTCATATGTAGGTGAAGTAGTTCAGAGACACAGACTTTAGCTTGGAATCGCTTCACTTGATTTGCAAACACAAAAGATAGCCCTTTTGAGGATACTTTACAGAAACTATTTTGAGATTGTTATACATTGTAGTTACTTAAGAGAAATTGACAGTTTCACTTACGGTCCAAAAGATAGGCTTGGAGAAGGCTTGGTATGAAAGAGGTGGGGAGAGAGGAAGAAGAGAAGAACGAACGCTTGGTAAAGAATAAAATTAAGAGGGTCTCATTTTTTAAGTATAAACTAGTTTGGAAACTTATTTCAAGACTTATGTACCTCTACATGACTTGTTCATAGGGAGATTCTCTTTCTTACTCAACCTCCAGGTTTGCTCCAAGAATTACAGTACTGGGGCGCCTGGGTGGCTCAGTTGGTTAAGCGACTGCCTTCGGCTCAGGTCATGATCCTGGAGTCCCGGGATGGAGTCCCGCATCGGGCTCCCTGCTCGGCTGGGGGTCTGCTTTGTCCTCTGACCCTATCCCCTCTCATGTGTTCTCTCTCTCTCATTCTCTCTCTCCCAAATAAATAAATAAAATTAAAAAAAAAAAAAGAATTACAGTACTGATTCAAGTCTTGGGTATGATAATATAAGCCCTACAGTCCAGTTTTTGTCAAAACTAAATTGCAACCGAAAATGTATTTATTTTCACCATGTAACAATTACATATTTTCACTACTCACATTAAATAATTGTATTTGCTGTGGAGGGTAAAAGAGTTTTTCATTTCAACTCGGCTGAAATTATGATTCAAGTGGGCTAGTCACCACAAAGGGTCTTGATCAAAGGCCTGCAACCACAAGTGAGTTCTCGCATAAAGAATGGCTTTCTTTGACTACTATTTAAGGGATAGCCACTGCAAAGCAGTAGTGCAAAACCTTTCTTCATTTATACCTCAGATCCTATGGTGTACCTTGTACAAAACTTTCTAAAATTTTCTTTTCATGTTTCTAATAATTAAAACCTTCTATATTTACCCCTTTCCTTTATATTCTTCATAACAAAACCCCAAAAGAATCATCTGGCAAACCTAGATCCTCACCAAATGGGTAGTTGTCAGTGGAAAAAATCATAAAGAATAAAGCCAGAAACCTTTTTGTAGGGTTACAAGAAAAAGCTAATAACACTCATACATTAATATTTTTGTCCCATATTATAATTCACACCTGATTAAAGAGAACAAGAAAAGAATTGTACATTCATGAAACTCTAAGAATGTACTAGATTCTTATAGTACAATATAAAAAGCTCTTCCTTCCCCAATTTTCTCTTCTGTATTCTCTCTTTTAATGGTATGACCTTTATATATTTAATTCAAAATTTTGAATTTTTCTCAATTCTTTATTTGCTGACTAATCCTGTAAGTGCTGCCTAGTCTATATTTCCCTCTCCTCTACATAATCTCAATTTTATTGCCTTGGTTCAAATCCAAATAATGTGGAAGTATGCTGAGGAATGTTATAATCATGATACTGGAGTCAGGTGGACTTAAATGTGCATCCTGAATTTACTAACTACTATTCTCATGAGTTTGGACAAATTACTTCATCTTCCTAGACCTCAGCTGATAAATGAAAATAATAAGGACATATCACTTTTAAAGACATTATAAGGATTAAATGAGGTGATACTTTTAGAAATTTAACACATAGTATGCATATTGTAAACACTCAGTAAATTATATTTACTATTCCATTAAGTAATAATAATTAATAATTATTAACTAATAATAATAACATAAGGGTTATAATAAGTATTATTAATGTCACCTGGACTATCGTAATGATATTCCTAATTATTTCTATTTTTTATATACCTTTTGCCTTTAGGCTTGCTTGTTTATATTTCTCATTAGTATCAAAATTATTTTTTTTTAAAGATTTTATTTATTTATTTGAGAGAGAGAGAATGAGAGAGAGCACATGAGAGGGGGGAGGGTCAGAGGGAGAAGCAGACTCCCTGCCGAGCAGGGAGCCCGATGCGGGACTCTATCCAGGGACCCCAGGATCATGACCTGAGCCGAAGGCAGTCGCTTAACCAACTGAGCCACCCAGGCGCCCAAAATTATTTTTTTTCTAAAGATCCAAATCACTTGCTTTTTTAATTCCTTAAATATTTCCTATCACTGAATCTCAAATCCCCCCACACATATACACAATATACAAATATTGTTCAGAATACACACACAATTACATGAATAAAATTAAAAATATATTGGCAACCATAACTAGGTTGTTGACATATAGAATGGATTTAAGGGTTTTCAAATGACATTATTGTCTCCATATTCTCATTGCCCCCAGTCTCTGGATATAAATAACCTTCTCTCTCTCTCTCTCTCTCCCCCACATCTCCCCATCTCCCCATATCTCTCCCTCTCCCTTTGATCTCTTTTCCTGACCACTCCCGCCACTCTCTCGTTCCCTTCCTCCTTCTGTCTTTCCCATTCTATCTTCCTCACCCCACTGTACCCACCAGAGCATTTCTCAGATATACTTCCTCATTCTTTCCCTATGGTAGAACATCCTTGTCTTCAGGACACATCAGGTGTGTTCTAGTTTGGGTTACAGTCATTCCTGTGCCAATCACTGTGACCAGAAAAACGGCCTAACATAGTTGGCTAGACGTAGTACACATACCCTTGTGAGTAGCAAGGTGGAATACAGTTATGAGAAGCTCCTAGAACTACATGGAGTGTGCAAAGAACAGATCCTTCAAATGAAGGCATTTGCTTCTGTCAGAAGAGGCCAGAAATGGAGAAAAATACAGCAAATTCCACTTTAGCGTGTAGCAGATGACATGGTACTTACCTTGCATATTTCCATTTCTAATTTTCAGTATAGCACCTGAAATGTCAGCTCTTTATTATTCAAAAGGCAATTGGTTATGAACAATATAAGAAGGAAGATGAGTCTACTCTAATTTACTAAAAAAAAAAAAAAAAACAATACCAATCATTACACGTCTCACAAAAAAAGTGTTATGAGACTCCAATATGTAACAGTTTCCTGACTGAAAACATCAGAGTTGAAGGGTAAGTACAAAGCCTTTCAGGCTCTGTTTAGCTTGCTATTTTAACATCTTGTCCCACTATTTTCCATCCTGCTTGTAACCACTCTCCATCTAGCACTTTACAATACCATAGTCTTAGGCTGTACAATGGGCTATCATGACTCTGATTTGCACCTGTAATTTATGTTAACTATTACTGATTTTTGGTGACTAGCGTAGAGCCTGGCCCATGGTAAATTCTCCATCGTTGTTAGTTAAATTGTTTTGATGACTAGGGGAAAATAATCACAATTCATTACATGGAAGACTTTAACAGATCAAATGAGTGTTTGGCTGACATGGATACAGGAGGTAAAGGAGAAATCCTGCAGAATGAATAAAGTAAGGTAAAAATCCTGTAGAATGATCCAGGCTACAAATTCATTATGCTACTTTTATACTTGTGCTAATAGATAGTATATGGATGGGATCTGAAATGTAAACCTGTTCTTGGGGCAATTCCCCTTGGGATCTAGGGATTGCAGACAACTGTTGATGTTTATTGACTTCTTAGGCCAAGCCATAAAGGCTTGAAAATAGAGACAGGACCTATAGATTTAAGAGTGCTTTAGCACAATTCTCTTTATTAACTGTGTTTTGGTGTACTACTTCTTTCCATCATTATTACATAATCATATACAGAAATGCAAATATTTCAATCAACTTCAAATATTTGTAAATAACAAATAAAGTGAAGCTATTCTTTGATTTAATACACATACGGGGCAGTAGATTGAAATCATATGCTCTTCCTACAGTGGTGTGATGCTAAGCCCAAGTATTCCTATTTCAATCTAGAAAAAGAATTGTTTTCCACTTACAAAGGTTTCAGTTATTTACGGTTAATATCAAGAGGTATGCATTCTCACTACTTTTAGCTTTTATACCAAGATAATTACCCTGGAATGAACTGAAATTTTCATTTAAGCCCAACTTAAGACTTGGGTGATATTTAAAGTTCCTAATCGAAAAGTAATGGCTTTCTCCTTAAACCCTGTGTAGTAGGAGCTGCGGCCATCTCAGTAGTGTCTGAGGCATAGTCTTGTCAGCCCCTGCACGGATATCAGGATGAGAAATAACTTTCCATTTTTAAGGATCTGAAAAGTCCAGGTCATAGGGTGTCATTGTGAAAATGAATACTGAGTTGGGACTCCCAAGTTTTGATTTCAATTTCTGATTCTGCCTTTATCAAACTATGTGAAACAAGAGACGTAACTTAGCCTTCTACTATGTTAATTTTTCATTTGTAGTGTGTGGCAAATAACCTAGTAAATACTACAGATCATATGTTTTATGTTTTATGTGTGTCTGGGGTACCTGGGTGGCTCAGTCAGTTGAGCATTTGACTCTTGGTTTCGGCTCAGGTGATGGTCTCATGTCCCTGAGATCAAGCCCCACGTCAGGCTCTGCACAGGGTGCAGTGTCTGCTTGAGATTCTCTCTCTCCCCCTGCCCCTCCCCCTGCTCTCTCTCTCTTTCTCTGAAATAAATAAAATCTTAAAAAAAATCAGATATATTTTATATGTGTCAAAGTTGTACATTAAGGTGGCTAAAATGTTTAAAAGTTCTGCAGAAATATATTCTACCCTTAATCTGTTTCATCTCCCCAGAAACAATTTTCAGCTCTTTCATTAGTGCTTACTGCCAATCCTCTAAATTATTTTGAGAATTTTCAATTTAATTATCTATATAGGATCAATATTTTGCTTTATTCCTACCTTCCCTCCCCCTGCCCAGCACACAATCACATATTTTGACCATCTTCCTGGTCCCAATATATTTCCATACTATTTATGGTTAGCTCAAAGCCTTTTCCTTTCCTGAACAGCAGAGTGTTAAATAATGATCTTGATTTTTTCATTGTTGTTGCGTTACTGTGTTAGTTTGCTAGGGTTGCCATAACAAAGTACCACAGACTGGGAGGCTTAAATACCAGAAATTTATTTCCTGATAATTCTTGAGGCTGGGGGTACCTGGATGGCTCAGTTGGTTAAGCTTTCAGCTCTTGATTTCAGCTGGACTCATGATCTCAAGGTTGTGAGATCAAGCCCTGTGTTGGGATCCATGCTCAGCAGGGAGTCTGCTTCTCTCCCTCTGCGCCCCGCCACCCTCCCCACCCCCGCCCCACTCACTCTCTCTCTCTAAAATAAATAAATAATTAAAAAAAAAATTCTTCAGGCTACAAGTCAAATCAAGTGTCAGCAAGCTTGTTCTTCAGAGGTCTCTTGGCTTGTAGATGGATGTCTTCTCTCTCTGTATATGTCTGTGTCCAAACTTCCTCTTCTTATAAGGATACTAGTCACGTTAGATTAGTGCCCACCCTAATGACTTCATTTTAACTTAATCACAACTTGAAATACCCTACTTTTAAACAGAGTAACATTCTGAGGCACTGAGCTTTAGGACTTCAACATGAATTTTAGCTTGGCAAAATTCAGCCCATTAACAGTTTTTTGTGTAATTCAAAGAAAACTCAAAACTTGTCAAGGATTATGTAAGTCTCCTCTCTAGATACTCAGGTACATTATCTATTCTTTCCATTTCATCTTCCTCCAAAAGTCTCTCATAGATACATAGCTCTATATATTCATTATACAGCTACCATGCTAGAATCCCTCCTCAGTACTATCTTAGGGAGTACCTTTATTTATTTCCTAGGGGGGATGTCTTATTTCCTACAGACCATGATTTATTTCTTGATTTACTCTTTCATTTGGGGAGAGCTAAACCTGCAATAACTTCCTTAAGAAAGGTATATGAGAATTAAGAATTTTGAGACTCTACAGGTCTGAAATGTTTATTCTACCAGGGAAGTGATTTAAAGTTTGGCTAGGTATAAAATTGTAGGTTGAAATAATTGCTCTTCTGAATTAAGACATTGTCCCATTGCCTTCTACTTTTCAAATATTGAAAAGTATTAAAAAATTGAATTTTTATTTTGCTTTTTAACATTTTTATTTTTCTTCTCTCTCTGAAAGTTCTTAAAAACATTTCTTTGAGTCTGGTACTTTAGAAAATTATGACTAAGAGCCTCACTGAAGAGCATGCCAACCATTATCTTTATTGTGATATGATTAGTCTCTATCAATAATCTAGAAAACTTCAATTTCAATTTTTTTTTAAGTTTTTCCTCTTGTGCTAGTCAGATTCCCCAGAGAAATCTTTAAAAATCTGCTTGTCATGTGAAAGCATGGTTGTTAAAATTCTAAATTTTGGGAGGGAGAAGGATATTTATATTACCATCCAGTATACACATGTGCATCAGCCCTCCTATTTTCAGAAGGATGATAGCACTTTCAGTCAGTACTGTCTTGTCACAGAGAGGTCTTGTAGTATCCTTGTGGTTTTCACAAGCTATAGCCACATTTTCCATAGAAAATCCTGAGATCAGAGTTTTGCTGCTTTTGCCATCTGACCTCCATGTTGGGTGATGTAGAGACCCATCAGGCAACACCTATACAAGTTCTAATGTTGAAAATTAGGTTTGCTTTGTTCTTTCTGGCTCACAGAAGAGAACTGGGATGAGGCCACTGCTTTTTCCAAAATGCACTGAGACGGTAAAAATGAGTAAAAATGTCACAAATTCCCTACCATTTTGAATGCGGTTCTCCCTTGTTTGGGCTTTCACTTGCTTGCTGTAGATCTTTAACTGATTACCAGAACTCCTATCCTATAAAGTTATATTAGCCAGTTTCCAGTTGTTTATTTAATGTATCCATGAGGAAAATGGTCTGGATTTTCTTGATCCACTATTTGCTGATGCCTTCTATTTAATTTTTGCCATCCTTTTTGCCCCATGTCTAAAGAATACCACATTTTGTGGTATAAATCTGGTGTATTTCCAGCTTTTGCTACATGGTTTAACATTAGCCTTTTCCTACTTTTATAGCTATTATTAGAATACCTGTTCTGTGCATGTTGTGTGTTTATATTTATTGCATTTTTATTTTATTTGTGACATTTCAGGTAGGAAGATGTATAGATACTTGTGTTTAATATGCCATTTTTACATGGATTCCTAATAAATAACACATCATTTTGAAAAATAGGATTGTAGGTATAAAAATGGTTTGGGTCTTATTTAAAAGCTAGAAGCATATTGTATTATATTATAAATTGTAGGGCTTCCTTCCGTATGTATGTCACACTGACATTTGATTCTGTCAATAAATTCAGAAAGAGACCCATCATCAATGAGGCATTTAGAACTCAACATGTGAGTGCCAAGAGTTAGGGAGCAAGCATGATCGAACCAAGAAAGACGAATGATGGAAGGTAGGGATGGGAGAATATGAAAATTAAAGAAGGTAGAAAAAGAAGGCAAATAGTGAATGAGTGAAAGTATGAGAAAGAGAGAAAAATGAAAATAAAAATGTGAGAAGTATATAGAAAGAGGGACTTGGAATTACTTAAATCTTTTTATTTTATTTTATTTTATTTTATTTTATTTTATTTTATTTTATTTTATTTTATTTTATTAAGATGGAAGGCTCTGAAAGCAAGAGACTATATTAAAAGTGGGAATTGGCCATCTATAATTGAAATTGCAAAAATAATCTTTTCTAGGAAACGCATCCTTCATCCAACCTCACACAAATAGGGATGACAGTTGACTTCTTGGAGATTTTTAAATGCTTTTTTAAATTTAAAACATTGTGGGATTTTTTTTAGTTAAATGTCCATATGATAAAGCTAGCCTTACGTAAACTAGAGGCAGAGGATACCATGTTCACATTAAAGCATTTTTTTTAATGAGATTTAGTCTATATCCTCTAATTATAGTGGTAGTAACTGGAGAATACTTTTGAAGAAATCCATAAAACCTAACTACAGTATGTTTATTCAATAATAATTTTTATTTATTAGCACAATAGTAATTACCCACCTAGGTTAAATTCTGTTAAATATATTGCATCTTGTAAAACTTTGAAAGGGATAGTAATTAGTATTCAGAGAGTGTAAAGTAAGTTAACTCACATTGGTATTACAGTAGTAACTTGATTAGATGGCATGCTACCTATTACCTTAATTATACTGCTTATTGATGTAATGCCAAAATTTCTGCTCTTTTATCAATTGGAATACCTACACCACAATTACTCTATACAATACCTAAAACTGGTATCTTTCCTCATTGGTACAATGCCTCCTGACAGTGTGATAACATGCCTCTGTGAGTTCTGGCAATCTGCCATAAAGCAATGCTATTTGCAAAGGAAAAATCGTGTCTCTCTGTGTGTCTATGTATAGCTTATATGTGAAAGCAGAAAATCTTTTACATATTCTTATGCCAAGCTGATACACTCACAGGCTGTTTTGAAGTTTGAACCTAGAAAAAAAATACTGTTCAACATGAAGGGAACAAATATTTCACAACATCATGTATTTTCAAGTATTTCTTGAAGTGGACCTGGTTTTTCTTGAACGTTAAATCCCCACCATGTTTGACAGAAACCTTTCCCTGACACATGAGCTGTCAATACCTACCCCATTATAAACTTTTACCTTTGGAATTTCTGACTTTGGTTGTGTCAAATTTCAATTAATGAGGAAGTGTTTGCTCTTGCAAATGTATTTAATATTTTCAAACATTTAAGTAAAACATAGTCTGTTAGACCCAGACCCGTTTTTGTTTTTTTTTTTTTCTCCATTGGGGGAACTTAGGGAGATTTGCTTTCCAAAATTGGCTTTTGCATATGAATTATGATGCGCAGAGCAATAGTAATAGTTATTTTCCAAATATGTGCTGGAAAGAGACAGGGAGGAGGAGGAGGAGTGGAAGGAGGAGAGAGACTGAGAAAGAGAGAGATAGCAAATAAAATAATTCATGTAAATAGAACTTGAAAACTTTTTTGAAATCTGGATTCCACTGTTACTGATGCTTGTAGGAAACTGGCTCTGGCAAAGTGTATTTCTTTTTAATTTTTAATTTTTTATTTGTATTACCTTTCATTATGAAAATGTTCAAACATGAATAAAATTGGAATAATATAATCAGCTCCATAAACATATCACCTGAATTAAATTGCTATTAAGATTTCACCATATATGCTTCAATTCTTTCTGTCCTAATGTAATCTAAAGCAAATCCCAGATCATCATGATTCATTACCCCTACAGACGTCAGTATACCTCTTTAAAATAGGAGAAAATTTTGTACGTACTAGTGATTTTTGTTTTCATATCCTAAGTAATATTTTTTGTTTTGTTTTTTTTAACAAACTCTTCATAGCATTTGACCCTGTGAATATTTTCTCCTCCTTAAAACTCCCTCCTTCCTTTACCCACTAGATTTTTAAATCTCATTCATGTGTTCTTCTCCCCTTACCCTCACCTGTGGACCCACATTTTAATTATGTGGTAAATCTGGATTTTATCCTCCTACATCTATTCATTTGATACCAAGGACTAGTAACTATTGTGGGGAGCAATAAGCACTTTTTTAAAATATGACAAAAAATAGGGAATCTTTCCTCCTAAAAACCATATAGGTAAACAATACACTTGCACCCTTGTGCATGTATATTGCTTCAAATATATTTTAATATCTCCATAATGCTAACCTTCAGTCTATAATGCTATTTTAAGGTTCAGATGCTAAAAATTCAACTGCCTTATAATCACCTGAACTTGGGTATTACCTAACAATGTCAAATTAAGCATTTCCACAATCTCAACTTTTCATCCTCTTCACCAAAATTGTTCAACTCTGTTTCCTGTCTGAGTGAATGGCACCATCACAAAAATAGAGGACCAAGACAGAAATAAGGATTCAGATGTTACTCTTCCCTAATCTACATTGTTTTAAACCAATATGACAGCAGTGTCTGCCTTCTAAAAGTACTTTAAGTCCATGCACTTCCCTTGTGTAGCACTACATTGTCTGTGTGGAAGACCTCATCTTTTACCTCCTGCCTTAGGATCAACTTCTTAGTTGAAGCCCTGGCTGCCGGTATATCCATCCACTTATCTGCGTCTTGCCAGAGTATTCTTGTTGAAAATCCAAGTAGCCCATATCCGTTCCATGTTTAGGCCTGCATTGTTCTCCAGAGACTTCCAAATGAAGTCATATACATGAGCTGCCTCTGACTTTTTTATAACTCTCAACTCCCTGAAGCTCCTTGACTACTTTGGAACATTTAGGGTTTTCAGGTCTTAGAACTTGTTATTTCCTCTGTTTGGAATGCTCTTCTCCCTTCGTGACATGAGTGTTTTCCTTCAGCACTCAGCTCTGTTGACATCTCCTTTTGGAAACTCTCTTATTCCTCCAATCAGCATTAAGTGCTCTACCACTGTGCTCTCTCGGAACTTAGGACATTCCACTACCATACCACCTATCACACTGCTTGCAATTATTGATTTGTCTTAACTGTCTTCTTAAATCTGTAGCAAGTCCCTTGAGGGCAGAGACATGATTTATTCATATTTATCCCCCTATATATAGTAGAGTGAGGGAACATTGTAAGCACTAAGTAAATAAATATGAATTAATAGGATAATGATAAATGCTATGGAAATTCAGGCTAATTGTCAACTTATCTCATTATTAAATCAGTGTAGATAGGGCGCCTGGGTGGCTCAGTTGGTTAAGCAACTGCCTTCGGCTCAGGTCATGATCCTGGAGTCCTGGGATCGAGTCCCGCATCTGGGCTCCCTGCTCAGCGAGGGGTCTGCTTCTCCCTCTGACCCTCCCCCCTCTCATGCTCTCTCTATCTCATTCTCTCTCTCAAATAAATAAATAAAATCTTTAAAAATAAATAAATAAAAATAAATAAATCAGTGTAGATAGATAATAGTAAAAGGGGGGGGGGAGATTTCCAGCCTGAAAATTAAGAACTTTGGAAATGGTTGCCTTATATACATAGGTTTTAAATAATATTTTTTAAATTATAAATATAAGACTAGCTGATGGTAGAAAAATCAGAAAACAGGAAAAAAGACTGCATATTATAAAAACGGTACCATCAACCAGAGATAATAATTTTTAAAATATACAGACAAATATAACACATGGACTAAATTCTATATCTAAAGTTCTTCACACTGTCCAGTAGTATTAAATATTCCTCAAAATTATAATATTTAATTGTTATAGAATATTCAGTTTAAAAAGAACATAGTTTAGTCAGCCTAGACATACTAGAAATCTTTCTTAAGCATGATTTACAGAACATAATCACTGAACAACATTGTACAGGGCATAATAAGATATAATTCTAAAATTATATATTCTTGTCATTTTTTCCTTATTGAAGAAGTATTTTTACAACTGAATGCAATTAGAGATTGTTCTAAAAATAATGTGCACTCCTACTTCCTGTAGCTCATTTATAAATCCCACAAAACCAGATTTTTTTAATGGGAAGAAGAAAAAAGTTATACAAGAAAAAATATAGCACAGGTACTCTAAAAAAAAATTAATGTAAGTTAACCCATAGCAGTTTGAATTGTGGACCCCAAAAGATGTCTACCTGAAATCTCAGAATGTGACCTTATTTGGGATAAGTGTATTTGTAGGTGTAATTAGGGAAGCATCTCAGGATAATATCATCCTGGATTTAAGGCATGCCCTAAATCCAATGACTGATGTCCTTATGAGAGAGAAGCAGAGGGAGTTATAAGACACAGAGACACAAAAGGGAGAAGGCAATGCAAAGACGGAGGCAGAGACTGGATTATGCTGTCACCAGACAAAGAACACTTGTAATCATCAGAAACCAAAAGAAGCAGGAAGTCTCCCCTAGAGCCTTTGGTCAGAGTATGGCCCTTCCAGTACCTTGAATTTATGACTTCTTGCCTCCAGAACTGTGAGAGAATAAATTCTGTTGTTTTAAGCCATCCAGTTTGTGGTAATTTGTGAAGGCAGCCACAGGAAACTGATACACATCTGAAAACACTAAAAAGATGGCTGCAGTAAAATATTGGCAATATGTACAATACATCTGACTCGTAGGAAGGGGACGGCACAGGACATAGGACTAGAAGAGTAAAATGCAACAATGATTGAAAGAGTACTTTAAGCATCTGGTTAGAAATTAAAAATAATTTATTAAAATTGGTGTTCATTTAAGAGACTAATGAAATTATTTTGAAATTTCATTGTGAGATATATGTGTGTGTATATATATATATATATATATATATTTTTTTTTTTTTTTTTTTTTTTTTTTTTCCTAACACAAAGAAGTAGTGGGAAGGCAAATCTCTGTAGTCTTGATGGGATTGCTGGGGGAAGAAGGGCCTTTCCCTGTGTACAATATTTTCTTTATTTTTTCAATAAAACTATTGCAAACGAAAATCAGATGTGACTATTCAAATGGTAAACACTAGTGAGGGAGGTATGCCATGCTGGAAAAGAAGTTATTGAGGAAAATTGCTTGTACTACTGAAGAGAGAGAGAGCTGCTTAGAATATGTTGCATGCCAGAGATGAGACTTAAAAATGAAATACACCTTTAAGCATAACTTAAAATAAATAGTTTGTGTTCTTGCTGAAGGACTCTGGAGGAATATTACTGTAACAAATTGCTATATTTAATTCTTGGATAGCAGCCAGGTATAGGTCAGACATGAAATTTTTCTATTAAAATAACCACTAGCAAGGGAAAAAGAGAAGCTCATGCCTAGAGACACACATATACACATATCATACTGTATGTAACCCAATGGTCATTACTTCATGGTGACCAGACAAGGCAACGTGTGACAAAAAGCACCCAGGGTCTCTTAACTACTGAGTGATAATAATGTGGTACCTAGGATTACTGATGCTCCTGTAACAGATATTTCCCCATGAACTATTTACTGCTATCTTGGGCTATGATACTTCCAAACATTCAGGAGAGTTCGGCCACCCAGTGCAGCTCATGGAGTATAGTCACACACGGCATGCAGCAGCCCAGGGAACCAAAGGAATCCAATCCCAGGTAGGCGACCCTGCCTCCTAGCAACCCTCTTCCAATGACATGTGGCAAATCTCTCCCCTGAGGGTTGATGTAATAGATATCAGGGACTAGTTATTGATTGAAAATGGAAATCAGAGTGATTCAACAGCTGCTTTTCTTTTCATATTTTTTTCCCATTTAAGCCAAAATGATTTTGATTTTGTTGAATTAAATAGTATAGGAACCAATCTTCTGCTGTCACCTGCAGTGCTTTTGTTAGATTAATGATTATCAACAGGTAGTAGACTGGTGTTCATTAGAGTAATATTAGGTATTATAAGTAAAAAAAAAAAAGGTATTAAGCATTAAAATATATGCTTGTGGCATCAATCTCTGTCTTTGTCTAGAAATGTATCATTTAGCTGACTCACTGATGCTGGGTTGTATATAAAACTTACTAATCTCTTAGGAAGAATTTGAAATTCCCAGAATTTATAACCCCAGTGATGGGGCATGTTACAAAATGTGGAACTGTTGTTGACTATTGTTACTGGGCTTAAACTGCCACCATGCAAGATAAAAAATAGGATAGTCTCGGGTGCCTGGGTGGCTCAGTCGTTAAGCGTCTGCCTTCGGCTCAGGTCATGATCCCAGAGTCCTGGGATCGAGTTCCACATTGGGCTCCCTCCTCAAGGGGAAGCCTGCTTCTCCCTCTCCCACTCCTGCTGCTTGTGTTCCTGCTCTCGCTATCTCTGTCTCTGTCAAATAAATAAATAAAATCTTAAAAAAAAAATAGGATAGTCTCTCTGGCTATTCACAAAAGTTGCAATATAGTAAGATAGTCATGTTTTTGTGTCTCTTGAATATCAGCTGAGCCCCATGATTAAATCAAAGTTTGCAATCCAGTAGCCAGTGGGCTAAGATCTGCTTTGCTTTTAGTAACTTGCCAACTTCTAAAATAATCATTTACATTCATCTCCAAATCCCAAATTCTACCTTCTCATGAACAGATCAGACAATCTGGCCACAGTAGAGCCATATGCCCACATAAAAATTATTGGCTGAAACTCCATGGTGGCATATACTTTTAGAAAGGGCATATTAGCTTCCACTTCACTATGAGCCCGTCATTCCTTATCACGTCACATGTGTTGGTTGCAATTTACCATCAGACTAGTTTGATCATTTGATCATTTGACTTACTCATTTGACTTATTCATGATCATTTGACTAATTCATATCCTCTGTATGGCCTCTAAAACAATTGATTATTTGACTTTTTCATGTTCTCTGTATGGCCTCTAAAACAATCAAATTCCAAAGCCTGGTTTAGCTTCTTATTTCTTCTATACCTCCACAGGCAGTGCTTTTTCAGGCCACAAGAGTGTATTCAGTTGATTAGATATCCTGAGTCCTAAAGAGTGATTTTAAAGGAGTAACTTACGCTCTCAAACAAGTCAGACACATTTAATTATAACTCCTAATGTTATCACTCTAGACATGCTAGTAGCTTGTTGATCTCAATAATTCTGTCAATTAGAATTGGAAATGTTAAGCATTTTGAAAAGAAACATGCCTGCTAAAGTGATAATGCCAATCTGATGATAGTGGATTAAGGAAGGTGTTATTGGTGGTCTTTCCTAGTGTAGGCCCTGGGTCCTCCCCATTTGCTCATTAGGCTCCATTTCCACCAAGCCCTTTTCTTATTCCCCTAACATGTCAAGTTCATCCCATTTTAGGACTTTTGCACTAGATGTTCTTTTTCTGTGAAAATAGCTCTTCCTTTACATCCCCTCTAGATGATTTCTGCTCATCATTGTGTTCTCAGCTCCTATGCTCATTCTAATGTAACACATATATGCCACTCTGTCCTACCAGGTTTAATCACATCATCTTGTTTTGTTTTCTTCAAAGCATTTTTGATTTTTGGAATATACATAGTTTATGTACTTGTTTATTTTATTATTTGGTGTTGTCTCTCATTAGAATATAAATTCTGTGAAAACAAGTATTGTTATGAAGTGATACTCTATTAAATATAGGGTGAATGTGTGAATGAGTGAATGAATGACATGGTGCATTATGACACTGAAATGGCTCTGTGGTAGAAAAGGGAGAAAGATGACTGAGAATAGGTCCTCTGTTATAATACTCTAGAGCTATACATTTGTTAAATCCACAGATCTAAGCATAAGACCAATTACACATGGGTAGTTTTTGTCACTCAAAGTGCTATTATTTAAACTGCTTATTAATGGACTCTGACAAGACATGCAGTGTGTACCAGAAGGCAAATCCACACACTATTTCCTTATTGAGAAAGTCCTTCTATGAAAAAAATGTCAGCTGAACATGACAGTGTGCCTAGTGTTGTAATTTATATCCCAGCACCATCTCATCACATTGCAGACCGTAACAGTTTTCAGATTGCCATCTACCCAAGGACAAAGCTCTATGTAGTCTTGACTTAGGTATATATATATATTTAAAAACAAAATACCACTTGAATCATGAAATGGATCTCATGAGAGGAAATACCTTCACAATGAGGAAAAGTATTTTTTCATGAGACTAAGTTACTTTATGAACCTATTATACTTTCCATGGATATAAGCCCTTTATTGAAAGGAATGGTAAATTAAAGAGATTGGGCAGAAAAACGGGTGTGTGGGGAGGGGGCAGGGAAAAGAAGTCACTTAAGAAATATATAAGAGCATACTCAAAGTAAATAATGAAAGGAATTGATTTTGACTGTAGTAATTTTCAGAAGGCATATCATGAGTAATTTTGTGGCTTCGAAAAACAGTATCTGAATAATAGTTGAGAGCTGAATCTGAAATATATTTTCCATACATGCTTCTAACAAAGTAATTAGATGAATTATTTTATGTGTTTCAAGAGTGTCAGAAAAGACAATTTTAATTTTAACTTCAATAGAAAACCAAAATTTATTAATAGAATTATAATAAAGCTCAACACATTATTCTTCTTTGGCCAACTCTTATCACTTGACTATTTTTATAGCAGAGTAACTGTGTAAGTAAGGCTTGCATAATTCAATCATAGTCTGTTTTTAACTTAGCCATGAGTATCTTATCAATTGAAGATTCTTCAGGGTGGCCTACTGAAATGGAGTGGCCTAAAAATGAAGGTTGGTTGGTTGGTTGGTTTCTCCTTTCCATTTTGTATTTGCTCTGGTCTTTTGGATAACTGTGAAAATCTTTTCAGCAGGTAAATAATCTCAGAGGTCAGAGAGGAATTAAGGACTTGGAAAACTAGGTAGATAGGACATTTCCAAATACAAGTAATAAATGAATGAGGGTACAATCAAATAGACTTTTTTTTTTTATTTTTATTTATTCATTTGAGACACGGGGATACAGAGAGAGAGAGAGCATGAGGAGGGAGAGAGGCAGAGGGAGAGGGAGAGGCAGGCTCCCCGCTGAGCAGGGAGCCTGATGTGGGGCTCGATCCCAGGACGCTGGGATCATGACCTGAGCCGAAGGCAGACGCTTAACCATCTGAGCCACCCAGGCGCCCCTCAAATAGACTTTTTAAAGTCAATTCCTTTTTGAGAAATAGATTATCTAAGTGAATTCCCCTTTTACCATTAAAAGCCAGCTTCCACATAGGTCTGATCCATTCATTCACTGGCCACTAAATGGCATTGACAAATTACACTTTCTAATCACCCAGCACTGGCAATGATAAATCTCTTAACTTTTGGCTTTGTAAGGAGATTGGATTTGGTGAAGTAGCTGGTGCCCCAACCATATCCTTAGAGATCTAAGCAATCCAACTCTCTACCACTGAAATAATAGTTTTCTTTTATTCAGAGTGCTGATGAAGCCAAACCCAATGTTTTGATTTCAGAGAAAGTAGATTTAATTATGGCCCCTGAGCATATTAGACCCCAGTTAGCCATTGGGGCGGGGGGAGAATGCATTCCACTGGTTGCAAAGAGTATTAAAAGTATGCATGTTTCGGGACAAATTCCATTGATTTGTCTAAAACAACCAGTGAAAGCCACCCTATGCTACTTTCCTGCTGGTATTAGACAAATGTCTTCAACCCTTTGAATCAAGAAGAGAATCCAAGTACAGTAAATTCACACTTGTTCTCCCTTTGCCATCTTTGAAGTACTCTTTTCATAGATTTTCCATTTCATTCCATGTCCTGACCTATGAAAGGAAGAAAATCTGTAGAGGCCTCGATGAGGCAGAGCAACTCCCTCTTGATTTACATGGTGAGATGGAGTCAGACAAAACAATTAAGGCAGTACAATTTTCTTCTTGCAGTAGTCAACAATAACTGATGCAAGATATTTGGTTTTCAAGTTCTGCTGGTTTTCTGTCTCCTTTGTGTATTGGTTTCACATGTAGTGGCTGAATATGGAATTCAGATCTAGCAGTAGTATGATAAATTGCTATACCATGGAGTCATTATCCTTCTCCACTAGAACTAATGGGAAGTAGCCACAGGAACTCAAAATAATACTCAGCCAACCAGTATCATGGTCAAAGTATGCACTGAAAATGTGAATTGCTTTTACTTTACCTTTATAAAATTAAGATACTATGGAACATCCCTGATATAAGTTGGAATTTCAGCATGACTTTAGGATTACGGCAGAGGGCAGTTTTAGAAATTTGTATTTCAGGAGGTAGAATTAAAATAGAAGTCTCTTTAACTACATAAGTGCCTATTAATATTTTTTTCTACTTGACACATTCAAAAAATTTTTTTTAATTACACATATGTGAATCTCCACCCCTTAAGTAGCCTTTCACATTTAACATATTCCTATTATAAAAGCAAAAATAACTTCTGCATTTCTTTCATATTCTTGCATAAATATAGTCTCTTTGTTTTCATTAGAAAAAAATACTGTTTATATTGTATTTTAGAGAATTAGACAGGGATGTATGTTTTGAGCAATCTTAAGACAAGGTTAGTGGCTAATTAAGTGGTAAATTAAATAGGCCCCAGACTTGGGTGGCAGCATCGGAAGTCTGGACTGCTTTTCCATTACACTTCTTTAAGAAGAACAATATAGGTAAATGTAAGAGAGAACATTTTGCTTTGGCTGACTGTTGGACTGCCTCTGTTTCTGAGAAGACATTTATTATGTTTGCCTTTTCTTTTCTCTGAGTGTAGGAATGTGTGACGGTGAGAGTGTGTTAGCCGTGTAGTTTTGATTTAAAGCACGGTGGATAACAGCAGGCTTGGTTTTATATATGAGTGGCCCCAGCAGGTGATGAATTGTTTTTGACTTTCATCATTTGCCAATAAATAAGAAAATTGAGAGATTTATCATGTAGGTAAAAAACTCTGGCAACATTCTCTATCATGTAAAATAAAATTTAATAAAATAACATTTTAAAAAATGCATGCAATCACTTGCCTTACTCTTATAGGCTGTAAATTCTGGAACCTAGTAGTCTTTACAAAATGAAGGGTGGGAGCCAGGGAATGGACCTGCTTGTCCAGCATCAGGGTAGTGACCATTTTGCACAGCTGGTGGATTTGCAGCGTTGAGTGGCCATCTTTGTGTCTGATTCCCTGTGACCCTTTTATTAAGCACCTAGCTGTGCTCAATAGCGAAATGGATTCTAATTGCTTCACAGCAGGTTAAGTGATTTAACCTGAAGCAAAGCAATAGTTTTTTATTTGAAATTGCCAGCATATTCACATTGACTCCCCTCTACCTCAAAAAAAAAAAAAAAAGAAAAGAAAAGAAAAAAAATCACCACCTTGAAAAGAGAAAACATTACCAAAGTTAGTACTTACATTTTTTTCTTTTTCTTTTTTTTAAGATTTATTTATTTGACTGAGAGAGACACAGCGAGAGAGGGAACACAGCAGGGGGAGTGGGAGAGGGAGAAGCAGGCTTCCTGCTGAGCAGGGAGCCCGATGCGGGGGCTCCATCCCAGTACCTACATTTTTTTGTCTCATCATAAAACAGAGGAACACAGGACAATGTGTCCAGAGATAAGAAAATGTTAATACTGGAAAGAGCCTTAGCAACCACCCAGTTCAGTGTTTAATTTTACAAATTTAACAGTGATTTGAATTTATTTATATTTATTCATTGACAATATAGAAGTTTCCAGAGCTGTGTGGCAGCAAGTAACTAATTTTGAATGGAAGCAAAGCTTTGTTTAAGATAAACACAAGACTAATTATTTTGGATTTCTCTCTTCAAATATGTATTGAGCTCCTTCTAAGTACTAGTCACTGGGATAGATCCCATGGGGTGTGGAGAAACAAACCAGACATGGTGTCTGTCTCAAGGAGCTCACAGGCCCATTAATGTCATGCTAAGGACCAAATGTCTGACTGGCACATGGGCAGGAGGAAATCATATTAAATATTAATATGTGTCTTATTTTGGATCAATTTGATATTCTTCTAACCTTGAACTTCCAGAGGAATTATCACGTTTTGAAATGGTGTTCTTTGGCTCTCTGCTTGAGTTCACATAATTTTTCCATTTTTCCCCTTTCCTTTCTCTTTTCCCAATATTTGTTTGGATGAAGCAAAAGAAATAGGCAAAGACCCGATTGTAAGAAATAGAATTACCTCCCTACTCAGATTCAGGATCATGTGATGAACTGGGACTATTCTTTCTCCACTGTGTGTGTCTATAGAAAATCCTGTCCTTAGTTCAGGTGCTGAGAACATGTTCTCATTTCTTATACTTTCCTACCATCTGTTATCCAATAAAATTTTTTAACATTCTGAATATAGTTTGGGGAGAATCAGGTTAGCAAACCCTTTTTTTTTTTTTTTTTGGTCAAGAAGAATCCTAGTCAGTACCAATTGTAATAGGAAAAAATAGTATAATTTAATTAGAAGTACAAAAATCTTTTACTTTTAAAACTTCAAATATTTGTGAACCCCTCCCACATAACACAGTCACAGTCCTACTTCTGATCTCTGGCTTAAATTCTCCAGACACACACACCTTGGCAAACCCTACACATGAATTAATCACTGTATACAATTGTAATGTTTCTGTCTCTCTCCCAGGCCCTTTTCCACTCCTGGCTGATAAGAATCTCTAATGTGATGTTGTAAACGCTCCATTTCTATACTTAGTCTAAATAGGAAATAACATTTACGTCTATTAGCATCCACAGAAACATTTGTCAACAACAACTTGGAGAATAACATAACTTTTTTAAGTGCACCCATCTGGGAAAGTTTCCAAGTTGGGAGATACCCAAATTGGCAAAGATTCTAAGAAACTCATTCATATGCACTATACATGACAACAATTTCTGGACTTCTTTTATATTTCCAGCTATTAGATTTGGAAGTGCTGGAGATAAGACAAAAAAAATCTACACATACATACATACAACCATACACAAATATACACATACATACAACCATAAAATAAAGTAAAATGTATGAAAGTTCTAATAGGATAGCTCTGGTAAACTCAGAGCAAGGGAAAGGTCAAGATCACCCTTTGTGTTTAGTCAACTCATCTTCAAGCCTGGCCCACTTATTCAAGGACAAATGAAAACTACTATAAAACCATTCGGGGTCTACCTCAAAAACTGATTCTTTTTTATCAAGGACTCTCCAGAAATGCCACAGTGTTGTCTGCACTTATACAATATAAAAGAACATACATAGGATTTCTTTCTTTTTAAAATTTGAAATCCTTCTGAATTTTGGTTTTCATTTTCTGTTACTTATCTTACTATTTCAAGCACAGCTCTCTACTGATGAACTGTTCAGTAATTTTTTCTCTTCATTCACAAAACTAATGCCATCTTTGTGTATGTAAGAAAGCCACATGAGTTTTCTACATTTTCAATTTTGCTTTTAGTAAATGCATACTGGAATGCAAAGTTCTTTATTCAATTGGTAAATGTTGACCTTTTTTGTGAAATTGGTTCTGAGAGTTCTATAACTTAGACCTGTATTTATTTGACACATTTGGTAAGTCCTTTAGCTGATGTTTTGAAAAATATCATGTAAGAGTAGAATTTTACTTAGCATCAGATTTGAATGAAATAAAATTCATTCAGTAAAATTGTTAATAATTATCAAGTGAACTCAAGCCGACTATTTGTCAAGCTGATCATTTAAAATGAATCTGTACAAAGGGGAATATTTATCCTTAATAGTCATTGCTTCAGAACTTAAGTCAACAGGGTCATTTTACCTAAAATTACTCATCCTTTAATTTGAGCTTTTATGGAATTGTACCATTCTATGTCTAGACACCAGAAAGTGATATAATCTTTGCCACCACAACAACCATTTCTAATTCTAAGCACCTATTCTAAAATAACCAGTTTGTAAAGTTCTCTTTTAGATAAATTCAACTTTTCTTTCTTGTAATTTATCACTGGTTAATATGTTTTGGTATTTTTAATTAAAACATATTAATATTGACATCATTAGTCTACCATTTCAGAGCTTCAAATTTGGAGCTAAATGCATGGGATCCAATTCCAGATTTGCCATTTAACTAGCACACTTAACTAGTGTGATCAAGGCAAGTTGCTTAACTATAGTTTTCTCATCTGTAAAAAAGAAATAACAGAAACCTCAGAGAGTTGCTATTAGAATCAAATGGATTAAGATGTGTAAAGCATTTTAAATAGGGTTAAGTTATCAAGACTATTATCATGACTTGTAAAATACAGCATTGGCTCCTCTTATAATTTAAAAATAAATTTTCATTACCTTGGAAAAAGAATAAATAAAAGATAACTCTTCATCCTGTATATTTTCTATATCAGTCCAAAATTGTCCATAAATGCAAATGTTGAAATATAAGTAACCATTATGAATGGTGAGTACTATGTGTGTGTGTGTGGGGGGGGGGTGTTCCTTTTTAATGAACTACTCAAAGTAAGAAAGATATATTTATGATCTGAGATGTTTGATATGTTCTTCCTAATAATTAGACTGATATAATTTCAGAGTTGGTAGTCTAACTACCATAGAGGTCATCAATTCAACTAGTTACTCTGATGGTTTAAACTGTACTGAAAAAAGAGTGTCCTTATTTATAGGGTCCACTTAACTAATATTGGTGTGACAAATATGTACCACATATTGAACTATATACCAGCATTGTGCTGGGTGATCAGGAATGAAAGATGAATAAAATATGCCTACCTATGTTAGGGGAAGGTGCCTATAGTCTCTTAGTCATTGGCTTACTCAGTGCAACCTTATGCCTTTAATCTGATCTTTCTCGAATATCACTGTTGCTTCCCCAGCCTCCCAGATTCTTACCTGGAAAACTAGCTTAAAGTTAGAAGTCCCATCTAGAAATTAGAATTCACAGATCATTACAAAATATTGATGTTACTTTGGAGAAGAAACACACACACACACAATGAATCTTGGATACTGTGTATAATCTAATAAAATGAGTATGGAATTTTTAATGTGAAAGCTTTTCTTAGTTTTGGTACTTATTCACATATTTTTATACCCCTGTCCCATTTTACTGTTTTTATATTGAAAGACAGAATACATGTTTATATTCAAAGCAGAGTAACCAAATTAAATTTACTGGTTAATCACCAGGGGAAGATGTGGTGAAAGAAATATAAATAACTAAGAAATGAATTAATAAAGATAAACTATCAGTGTATTATCATTTCTGTATAAAAATTTAAATTTCTTCCTATAGATTTACTCATGAATATATTGAATATGTTCCTTTTCAATATCAAGTAAGACAATTCAGACTGGCAAAAATTATATAATGCACTTACTATATTTTAAATTTTTCTGCAAAGGACTTAGACAAATTCAGTAATTATTAATAAAAATGTTCTGTCTTCTACTAAAAAACATACTAAATCTTGTTTTTTGTTAATATAGATTAAATCTTGTTAACTTTTCAAAACAAACTATTAAAACTAATCCTGTCCTTCATATAATCTCATATTCTCATGATAATTAACAGTTTACAAAATTATATAGGACTTCTCATATAAGGGAACCAAAATTAAAATTCATGGCATGGTACAATTTTTTTAATTCTAAGACCATATTTTTATATTTTGATAAGACTCTCCTGGAAAAATCTAAGCACCCAGAGGATAAAGAAATATATCTAGATTAATAACAGATGTCTTCATCCAATAGTAATGCAGAACACTATTGGTTCTCTAAAGGTTTAAGTTAGAAACAAATTTAGTCAAATGACTATTCATCATCACCACAACTTTCTACAGTTTTTAACATATTCTGAATATTTTGGATATTTTTATCAATTTTATTTTTTCTAGTATATGTTCCCATTAAAAAATTGCACAAATTCCAGCACCTGGAAAATGTAATAATATTAATTATAATGATGATGATGTTAGGGGACTTAAGTAAAAATTATGGATTTCAGGGGCAAAAACTCACAAACTATTTCCAGTGTTGTACCCAAATTATTCTTGATAGCCAGGTTATCTTCCTTTTTTTAATTTAATTTTATTTTTTTTAAGATTTTATTTATTTATTTGTCAGAGAGAGACACAGAGAGAGGGAACACAAGCAGGGGGAGTGGGAGAGGGAGAAGCAGTCTTCCCGCAGAGCAGGGAGCCCAATGAGGGGCTCAATCCCAGGACCCTGGGATGGATCATGACCAGAGCCCAAGGCAGTCGCTTAACGACAGAGCCACCCAGGCATCCAGCCAGGTTATCTTCCTATAGGTATGAATGTGAGTTATAGAAAGAGATTTTAGAAGCCATCAAATAGAATCATGAGGAATTTTTTAGAACCAAATGCCTATTATAGGTTAATAGATTAGCCCATCTCATTTATTTTGCAGAGCATGGAAATTTGTTCCAGAAAAAGGACATGACTTGATCAAAGGCACAGGACAAATGAAAAATAGAGCCAGAAAGAGAGCTGAACTATCATGACACCCTAGCCAAGAATTATCTTTTATCTACTTGCTTCCATTCATCTTCACCGGTAGACTCTTTCCAAGAATAGTCAAGACTGCTTTTACTTTTCACCACTGTATTCTCAGAGTTTAGTATAGTTTTGGGGACATTTCAAGTACTTAATAAATAATTGTTGAATGAATGTAAGAATTTTAAAAAAATGAATAACTACATAACCTGGGAGAAAATTCAATTTGTTACGAAGCCACGGTCTTTCTACCATATTTGGATGCTAACTTTAGTTTGAATTCACACCAGCAGGGCTTATTAGTAGCCTATAGGTTAAAATTTATTTTATTTAGTATTACAATATTTGATACGCTTTGCCTAGCGTCATCAAAATTGAATATTCAGTTGCTCTTTTTGTGCTTCCAACTCTATTCATTTAAAATTATCCTCTGTGTGACAGTCTTTTTTTTCTAGGGCTGCTACTACTTGGCTTTTACAAATTAAGTCGTAGATTTGTCTGAATTTTAATTGATCCTGAATATATTTTTTCCCTAAAATAAGGTAGAACCACTGATAGAAGAAGTATGTTCTATGGAAAATAAGTTGCTGGTGTTTCACTAAATAATTGGGAATACTTGCCAAGCTTTAAGTTAAAAAAAAATATGGGAAGGCTTTACGGATGATGTGGCAGCATATTGGGAGAGAGGGAGGGAGGAAGAGAACCACACTTTAGTTTTCAGAGATGCTTGTTATATATTTCACTGGCTCTGTTTTATCTACATAACTTGGGTCTTCTGATTCTCTTTCTTTTTTGTGTGGATAATTGCTTTGTTGTTAGTGCTTTGACACTGAGTGACAGTGCTTTTGGGTGATTGACAGCCAAATCTATTGGCAGACGATAGTCCTCATCCACGGAGAGGTGCTTTCTTTCTGCCTAGTGACAGTAAGAGCTTCTAAGTTGACAGAGGAGGTCTCATCCCTCTCAGAAGAGAGACAAAAGCAAAGCAGGTAGAGTAAGATTTCTGCCAGAATAAAAACATTTATTTAATTTGCTATAGAGAGAAATACAACAGGCAGTGCCTATAATGAGTGCACGTTAAAACAAATCATTTTATTTATGTGTGTTGCCTATGGAAAATTTTTATCACTTAGGAAGCTATCAAGGTCTTTATATCTTGCCTTTGGAATCACTGCAAACCAAAAATAAATTATTTTTCTTTCAGTGCAGTTTATTAAAAGGAGACAATCAGGAACAGAGTAGAGAGAGGATGTGAATGCAATTTTGTTATATTTCAAGTCACTGAATTAAAGCCATGTAAGTAAAAATATCCCTAACAATGGTTAGTAGAATTATGTTTCTAAATTTTGAAAGATATTTTTTCGCCAAGTGATTTGGAGGTATAGGCCAGAGAATCTTGATTTACCATTCATAATTTGCAGTTGAAAATTACATAATTTGACATTAAAGGGCATCTTCTTGTCTTGAGATAGGAGTTAACCATTTAGATTCTAAACCACCATCTGTGCAACAGTTTGCATTTATGAAACCTTGAGAAACGAAGACATAGGGAAGGCGATTGCCCATCTGTAGAGAGAGGACTCCTTGAGGATTGGAACTGTGTCTTGAAAGATCTTATTCATCATTCAGCGTCTTTAAGTAGAGTTGGGGGTATTTGTGAATCTCTGGAAATAGTTTGTAAATTTTTGCTTGCATGTGCAATTTTCTATTGAGTAGATTTGTATTTTCATTGAATTCATAACACTTAGTCCATAAACTCAAGGAAAGAATCCCTCCTCTGGTAACATGATAAATATTGCATCATAACCACCATTTCAACTATTAAACTTTTGTTTGTTAAAAATAAATAAATAAATAAAAGTCTCAGTATCTAGGAGAGTGAGTGACAAAGGATTGAAACTCAGTAACTTGTTGATTGACTCAAGGTTGAGTCTTCAAATATTAAAATGATCAATCTTAAAGTAGAATAGCCCTTTTAGAGAAGACTGAACAGGAAGTCAGTCATGGGATGACAAATTTTTGCCCCAAAAGTAGAAAGGCTTTCTAACAGGAGCCTCTAGGAATAGAGTGAACTGCCCTGGAAGGTAATGACTATAGGTTTTAAGTAATGTTTAGTTTTATTTGGTAACATGAACTATATCTTAGTAGAATTTCTGCCATGTGCCTGGAACTATTTAAGATAAATTAGATACATCAGTGAACAATCTAAACTAGGTCTGTGTCCTTATGGATGTTACATTCTATTGGTAGAGATTGACAGTAAACAAATAAATTATTAAATAAGTAGTATTATATTGTACAGCAATAAGCACTGTATTGAAAACAAAAGACAATGCTATAATAAATAATTTCAAAGAACTCTGATTTAAATGGCCTCTTCAGTGAAGTCCTTAGGTGGTATCTGTGACAAAATCTGAATGACAAAATGCACCAGTCACTTGACTACCTGGAGATTAACAAGGATCTGCCAAGGACTTTGCAAAAGAGACTTTCTGTAGGAAGGAAACAGACAAAATGGCCCTCTAAGGTCCCTTCCAACTCAGTAGTATAATATTGGATATGATCTCAACTTCTAGATTTCATCATCCATTGGCTCTCTTATGGTCTCCTTAGTGAGACAGAACTTATGAATAATTGAGTTGAAATGAATAGATAAATTGGTTTCTTCAACTGAACAGTATCACCTACTGTGAAAATTCAACTGGGAATGATGAATGATGATAGTGTTGGCTATCCTAATTGTCAATATATGATCCAGATTCACTTATCTGATACTTTTAAAATTTCTTTCTTTGTTCTTTTTGTTGCTCCAACTGGCTCTATCACAGCTACTTATCAATTTTTCATTCATATTTGTCTCATCAGTGAATTGCTGGAGGTTTGTAAGCGTCCCTTTTGACATGTTGCCCAAACAGAATGTAAATCATAGTAATGTGTTCTTTAAATTAAATTAGTATCGGGTCCATGGTCAGGGTGCTGCCATTTGCTGGTGTCTCAGGGTGTTTCTGAGATGGCTCCATGCCTACTAGACCCTGAAGAGACTGGTGAAAAAGAAGACATTAAAATATTTTCAAAAAGTAAGACTTCTGAAATAAACAACACATATTCATTTATTATTTCAATTAAAGGTTTTCCTAGCAACACATTTTCAGTGTTCTAAGCTTTTCCTAGAAGGAGTCCTATAATATATAGTGTAGTTCTCATTTTTTGTTTGTTCTTCTTTTTTTTTCCCTAAACATATCTATTCTTACAGTGACTAAAATACCATGCTTCATGTATAGGTCTCAAACATGAGTAGAAAACATTCCCTGCTCACAAATACCCAACGATCTACTGTGTGAGGGTGAAGGATGGACTGTGGGTGAAGTCTGTGCAAGATGCAAAATATAGGAAGTAGGGAGGCAAAATAAGAGAGGTAAAACCAAAACAAAACAATGGATCTCACAGCCTTGTGGCCTGAATGAGACAAGCTTTCTTTAGGAATGTAATAGCATTTAAACTGGACTTTTAAGGAAGAATTGCAATTTCAACAGACAGAGATAAAAATAATAATAATAATACACAAGTGGAGATATAGGGTACTGGGGAGGCCGAAGGAAATAATAGTATCCATATAAAGTAGATTTCGTGTGGAGGAGTGAAGCCAGAAATTATTGTAATTATGACTATTTTGGTTGTAACGATCAGAAACATCTTAAAACTGGTTAGAGTAATGCTTTTTACGTAAGGATAGAATTAGCAACTTTATTGACATCAAGGACAGGAAATGAAATACAGCTGAGCTCATGGGTCCAGAACGGCAAAAGCAGGAGAAATGGAGGCTGTCCCATGCCGTTTCATAACTGATAGGCATGGAACACAAAGGAGAGGTGGGAGTCAAAGATAACACAAAGCTTTTGAGATGGGTGAGGGAATTCAATATCCTGGCAGAGAGAGCACTCAATAAAATTACCTACTCTTAACTGACTGCCTGACAGACTGAAAGATTTCTTTCAAAAGGAAGAACATCATACAGACTTTTGACATCAGATTTTGATATTTGATCCCAGGTTGTAGGAGTCAACTTTCAGCCATTTAGTAGGGATTTTAATAGGAAAGACTGCATTGCATTTCCTGATGAATTGTAAAGTTTGGTATTCTAATGTTATGTATATTTCTGAGTTTACTAAAAACTTTGATGTGTTTTTATATACACATGCATTTTATTCTCATGACACTGAGATTGAGTAGGTAGGCAGTTTACACCTGAGGATACCAAGGCTCAATTATTTATCTAAAGTTTAAAATTTTACTCTATTAGAGAGAAGATATAACCTAAGGGTCTTAGACTGTAAGTCCTCTGACTTTTCTAGACAATCCAATAGTGCTGGTGTAAAGCACAAATCTCTTCCAATTCAGTGTTGTTTTTCTAATGTTCCTTTGCCTTAAGTGTCTTCCTATTTAGTAATTCACACTCCAGTAATTCTGTGTAAATTATAAAACACACAATTGAACTGTCCCACAAGATAGGACTAAAATCTGATGACAGGAGCCATCTCCCTCAGGACTAATATGGATTATTTTAATTCCTTCTACTGGAATTAATGAAACTTAAATGGCATATGCCTTATTATAAAAACCAAACCAAACCCAAACCAAGTGAAAACTAAAAATTTTCACTACTCATTAGATATTCAATTTAGCTCAAACCTTGTAAAGTAACACTGGGTCAAATCTTAGGTCATAAATTGATATGAGAGCATGTGCCTAAATTTAAATTACATAATAAGCAGAATTGAAGTTCAGCCAGTACAGATAATAGACATATTCTATTGCTCTTTGAGTCATCATTTCCTCTGGCTTGGTGATGCCTAAGCCTGTTACGTTTTTAATTATCTTCAATATATCTTTTAGTTATTAATGATAACTAATGCATTTTTAGGTATAATTTCAAACACAAGGATTTCAAGAAATAACTATGTTACCAAACTGGAATTATATATATTTAATTAAAATTTGTGCTTTGGAAAACTATTTACTTTGGTTCCCATACACCTGAAACATAGATAGACTGAAATTTTAAGTTTCTATTTCAATGCATTCTACTTCTGTCTTCATTTATCCAGAGATGCTTTTTAGAAATTAATTTCACTAGAATCTCAGGCCAGGAAAATAAGCAGAAAAACTGTGCTTATGAAAGCTTATTTATTAAAAAAAAAAAAAAAAAGAAAGAAAGAAAGAAAAAAAATCCCAGAAGAAATGGACTACAAAACATAATACAATTTGCAGTGAAATACAAACACCCACTAATAGTATGATGCAAATCTAAGTTTGTTGACATGGAAAGATTGTGTATGTGCACACATATATGTGTGGATTTATGTGTGGATTTAAAATACCAAACTACAAAAGATTATGTTTAGAAAGTCCCATATTTGGGGCGCCTGGGTGGCTCAGTTGTTAAGCATCTGCCTTCGGCCCAGGTCGTGATCCCAGAGTCATGGGATCGAGCCCCGCATCGGGCTCCCTGCTCAGCGGGAAGCCTGCTTCTCCCTCTCCCACTCCCCCTGCTTGTGTTCCCTCTCTCGCTGTGTCTCTCTCTGTTAAATAAATAAATAAAATCTTTAAAAAAAAAAAAAAAGAAAGTCCCATATTAAACACTGTGTTTACCCACACATGTGCTCACACACACAAAAAAAAGGCAAAGAATATTTAATATTTTATTAAGGTTCCATCATATAAATAAATTTGGTATAAATTTGGGGACTTTTTCCCCCTTTTTCTACTTTTTTGGTTCCTAAATATTTTATACAGATTTTATGAGATTAATAAAAGTTATATTTAAAAAAAGAAAAATGTGAAGTCTTTCTTTCTTTATTTAAGATGATCTTCAAATCTGATTCCTTTGCCTCTTGGTGATCATCTCTTTGCCCAACCAAATTCTAGCAACCTTGTGCTGTATCCCTTCTTTCCCTGTTCACTATCCTTAATTTCACTTTCACCCTCATTGATAAGTGGATATGGAAACTAACATCATCATTTACTAAGATGCAGGCATCTGTACTATGTGATTTCAATTTCAGTTGATTTATATCAGGATTTTAAATTATTATTATTATTGTTATTATTTCAGAAAGCAACTGACTTACTGAACCAGTGAATTAGGGGTGACCTTAGAATGCACAAATCACCCACTTAATAAATATTTATTGAAGTGATTTTTATGATAACTTGTTGAAAATTCTGTTTCAACTCTTCAGTACTTAATCTGATTCAGTATATTCTATTCTCTTTTGAAAATGTAAGGCCTTGTTACTATCTCTACTTCCAGTTTTCCTTTCACTTCATTTTTATTATTCTCACAGTCTTACAATCTGTGTAGTTACTCTCTAAATGTAAGTCAGCAAATTTAATCTTTGTATGTTTAGAAAGCAGCCTCAATAGAGATTTTTCCCAGTAACTGAAAATACAGTAGTCAGAGGTTGGAAAATATTATCTTTAGGTAGATAAATGTGAAAGTTACGATTTTGCTTCAGTTTTATCAATTTTGAAATACCTAGTGCATTGTTGGGGTTATATAAATATTAAATTCTAATTGTATTGACAATACCTACCTAAAAGAATCCTTTCCAGATAGGTTATGTAAATAATGATTCATTAGAGCAAATTAAATAAATTTGGATGTAAATTTTATAGAGTCCTTGAACTGTTTGCTGGAGATTAGTGCTCTGCTGAACACATCCTCAGAGCCATGTATGTATGTGCGTATGCATACATACATGCACATATATATGTGTGTACATATACATCCATGTGTATATGTATATGCATATATATATGCATATAATGTTTGCTAGCACTTTTTTATTTGACTTCTAATTTGCTATGTTTTACTTCATCATTGTATGCCTTAATGATTTCAAGTTCCTTCTTCCCCTTCAATCCCCTCCGGAAACTTTTTTTTTTTTTTTTTGCCTCCATATGTCCCTTTAATTGCATCTTCACAGTAATCATGAGAATACCATGTGGAGATTTGTGAAAGATTTATTGGTAAAGATCAGATTGCAGGAAACCCATGTACAAGGTTCAGTCCCTACAAAGTAATGATGTTATTTAAGAGCACTGAATCTCTTCATACCCATCACTTTGACATATGCCACATTCCACTTGGTTGCAGCCTCCTAAAAGGGACTGCTAGAAGCAATGTCAGTGTTGGTATGGGCACATTTGTAAGTGACAGGACAATTCCTGTGCAAAGCCCGTAGGTCCTAAATGAAATTATTTTGAGGACTTTAGCAAATACCAAGCTTTTTGCAGCATGAAACCCTGTTTCTATAAAATCTTCCAGGTTCCCTAGCATTCTTAAATAGAATTTGGGCAGAATGGCAGACAGATGAGGTTAAATGAAAAGCTTAAATTTACTTCTTACACTTTGTAGTGGTTTTAATTTATCAAAGTTATATTTATTTATAAAACACTTTGGAAAGGCAAATCTATAAAATGCTAATTAGAAAAAAACCAAAGAAAAAGAAAAAAGAGACAAAGGAATATGACCATGCAAGTGACAAAAGAGAATGCCAAATAACATTAATTTAGGAAGCAATTCTTAATTTAATTAGTGATAAGAGACATAGAAAACACTACGTAAATAAGTGAATAAACAAGATACTATATTTCCTGTGCATCAGATAGGTAACCATTTTAAAGTTTGAAAATATCAAGTATTGGCAATGATTGCAAACTCTCTGCTGTGGAAGAGTGAACTGGAATAACCACTTTAGAGAATAGTTTGGCATTATCAGTAAAATTGAATATGTACGTAACCAGAAATTTCACTTCCATGTTTATTCTTTAGAGAAATATTTACACAACTTTACAAGAGGAAGATGTACAGATATGTTTATTGTAACATGATTTAAAATAGCAAAAAGAGAAAGCACATAAATGTCCATAATTTGCATAATGGGCAAGTTAGTGTGTGTGTGTAAATGGGAAATTATATCTGTTAACAGAAAGGGATAGACAAGGAAACATACATACTGACAAATTTCAAAACCACAATTTTGATTAAAAAACAAGTTGCACACATATAGATAGACTCTAGAATTATAATGCTGAGTTATAAAGCAAACTAGAGAATAATGTATATGTTAGAATATTACTTATGTAAAATGTTACAAAACATACACACAGAATAGATCTATCATTTATAAAGATATGTATGATAATTTATAAACTTAGACTCTGCTACACCAATGATAATAACTGCCTCTGTGGGAAGGGCACAGGAGGATATGACTTATCTCAATAATATTTTATTTTTTAATAAAAAACATGAAGCTAACATAAAAAATGCTAGCAATGGTCAGTTCTAGGTATTGAGTACAAGAATTTTTATTATGTTAATTTCTGTTCTCTTATTAAAACTATCTCAATACCAAAGGAAACTCCATAACAATAAATTGTCTTACTGTTTTCAGTGTACTATACTAATTGATAACTTGAGCAAATATTTTCTCTTTAGCAGTGAGGTGTCATGGTTATATTTTTAATGCTATTTCAGAAAACAAAAAAGTTTTTTTTTCCTATAAGGTTATGTTTATTCAGTGTGATTTTAAGACATTTAATTCTACTGTTACTGTGAGACACTGATTTGCAGATTCTTTGATTTCAAATGTCTTACATAATTTACCTACACAGATTATGGTTTAATTTTAATTGCATTTAAGACATAAGTTTTCCTAAAGCAACACTCAATATACACCATCAATTATCTTAGAGAAAGAAACACAGAAAATATATTAATTATAGGTCACGACCCAGTAAATTATGAATTTCCAACCAGAAGTAAATTATTGCCACTAATTAGCTTTCTTGTTTGCCAGACTGGGTTAAAGTCTTCATTGCATTAGTCATTTCATAAATCACTTTCTCAACATGCAAATCTGGAAGGAATGAGAATTTGAAAATATGCTAACAGCTTACTAATATTCAGGCAACAGAGTTTTGTTGGACAGTTTCTTCCCTTGTCAGGAATATTTGATCAGTTCAGTGTGGAATATTTGGAGAAGATACCTTATTTTCTTTACTAATATAGATTGTTTAGATGTCATTTATTATTTGTCCCTCTAGCCAATTAAGGCTTGGGCAGACTGAGTCTATATTAAGTAAAAAAGAGAGTGCTTTTTAAATTATTATTTTAACTGTCTTATTGTTTAAATTCTTATTTTAATTATCGAAGTATAGTTGACATACAGTGCTCTGTTAGTTTCAGGTGTACAACATAGTGACTCGACAATTCTGTACATTACACAAGGCTCACAGTAATATGTCTAGTTACAATCTGTCACCGTACAACGTTATTACAATATTATTGACTATATTCCCTATGCTGTACTTCTATCCCTATGACTTATTTATTTTATAACGGGAAATTTGTACCTCTTACAGAATGGCTATTATTAAAAAGACAAGAAATAGCAAATGTTGATGTGGAAGTGGAGAAAAGGGAACCCTGTGCACTGTTAATGGGAATGTAAATTGTTGCAGACACGGTGGAACACAGAATGGAGGTTCCTCAAGAAATTAAAAACAGAAATACCATACAGTTCAGTAATTCCACTACTAGGTATTTACGCAAAGAAAACAAAAACTCTAATTTGAAAAGTGTTTATTGCAGTGTTATTTACAATAACCAAGATACGGAAGAGTGTAATGTTTTGAATGTTTTCCGGCTTCATAAACTTTTCACAAAATTGTGACATTAACAGAATGGGTTTGCTTTAAACTCTTCCTAATTTAAACAAGTGATTCCAAATTCTCAGTATAACTGCTATGAGTAATAGAAAATGTTCTAATCTCTTTGCTATTCTGTCATTTTTCCAATCTTTTCCAAAATTTGGAAAATATTATCTTTAGGTAGCTAAATGTGTTCTGCCTTCAGAGCATCTGTCTCTGTTCCTATTTCCATTGGCTCCCACTTTCTGATGTTTCAGCTAAATAATCTAACAACAAAATAATACTAATAACTTAATAAATATTAATGAACTATAATGGACAAATGTGCTTACTCATTTACATTCACAGAATAACATATTTGGAATGTGCATGATTATTTTTTTTTCCTGAAGTAATGTCTTAACCATCTTCCCACTTAAATATAAGCAACATGAGAGTAGGATATTATGTCCCTTTGGTTGACTAGTATGTCCCTAACACTGGTACAGTGTGTGGAAGATAACAGATGTTCTTCACAGATAAAGAATACAGTAACAGCAAAATATTTCAAGAAGAGAGAAAAGGGTGGGAGAGATTTTTGAAAAAGCCTGTTTTTCCCCTGCTTCTCACTTTGGGGCACAAGGAATGCCCCAAGCCAGGGTGTGTGGAGTTGATTTCATCAGCATTTTGATGGTAACCATAGCATTTAGAAATCAAATCAGCATACTTTGCACTCTAGGAAAAGGAAAATGCTATTTTGCTGATTAGCTATTTTCCCTGAGGAATCACACTTTTCAGGAAGCTTTGTCTCTCTTGTTTGATTCCTAAGATAAAGGTTAGTTCAACACTAGCATGAAATGAGGTATATTTTAGTAGTTAGGAAAACTTCAGGAAACTAAAACCAGGTCAGGCCCTTGGCAAAAGTAGGGTGAGATCTTGTCTTTAGCACTGCCAGTCATTCAGCCCTCACCCTCTCCCCAAACCTTACCCTCCCCAGTCAGATATCTAAAAATCTCTTTCAAGCCCTTAGTGTTCTCATGGCCCTTCAGAATATTACAATTTTTGATGAACTATTCTCCCCTCAAATCAACCATAAATGTTGAGCAGTAGCTTACAAGGTTATGCAGGATTGGGAAGATGGAGTTTCCTGTGTCAGTAAGAAGGTGGCAGACAATACTTTCTATGTTTTGCTCCTCTATTTCATCAATACTTTTCTAAGGTCCCCAGAAGCTTCCAGGCCACTTCATCAAAAGACCTCTTTTCTATCCACACTTTACCTGCCCCTTCTAAAAAAATTTTTTGTAGCTAAAGATGACGTCTGTAGCACTGCACTCTACTGATTTTCCTCCTGCCTCTTTGACTTCATTTTATGTCACCTTTTCTGGCTCCTCCTTTTTACCTAACCTCAAAATGTTGGGATTACTCAGTGCTCTCTGGTGTCTATATATTCTTCTATTTCTCTCCCCCCCACCTCTGCCCCAGATCTTCTCATCTTGCCCTGTGGCTTTAAATAAAATATAAGTGCATTAGATCCCTGTATTTCCCTCTCTAGCCAGCCTTGTCTTCTGAACCATGGAACTTTGTATCATTTTGCTCTCTTTGATAGTTCTTAGATGTCAACTGAGGTATCACAAATAATAACAGCTTCACAACTGCACTCATTCTCCCTCCTACCCCCCATAAACCTGTTCCTCTTCCTCTAATTTTTATGACATAAGCCTGGACGTCACTTCATGTTTGCCTCTTCCATATATGTAGTATCTGGCAATACCCTCAATAAATGTGTGTTGAATGAATAAGTGAAAAAGGAACCTACATGGGCATTTGAGCATCCCTGAAGTCATATTATTTAGCAATCTCCAGTTCCACCAATATACATTTAATTGAGTATTCGTCTTAGACTTTTGGTTTAGTGGGAAATGCAAAAGTTCGAGTGTGTTTTAAGCTAATAATGTCAGCCTTCCTTGGTAGAGTACTGTAATTAAACCATTTCATTTTATCCTAAATAACCTTGAGGGATAGGTATTGTTTTTCTCTCTCCTAGATGATGAAGATAAGACTTGAAGAGTTTATGTAAGTCTCTAAAAGGTACCCAGCCAGTAATCAACAGAGCTGTAATAGGAATGGAGATTTTTTTTTCTTTTTTTTTTTAACATATGATTCCAGGCCGTTGTAGGATTATATATTTTTTCCATTAAAAAATTAAAAAAATGTAGGATTATATATTTTTTCCTCATAAAATGAGGTCAATGGGAGATTAGCCTCAGTTTCTTCATCCATAGAATAAGGGTAATAATATCTACCTCAATGCAATAATTAAATGAGATAATGAATGTAAAGCACTTAGTTACAGTGATTGGGCCATGGTAAGCCCTTGTGATGGGCTAGAATTTATTAATGTGAGATTTTAAATCTCTTCTTCTATGAAATGCAAAGCAATTAAAGGCTTTTGAGCAAGATAGTGATACAAAGAAAGCTACTATATGGGAAGATTAATCTGTCATTTGTGGAAAGGTTATATTAAAGGAGAGAGAAACTAGAGACAAAGTGAATAGTTTGAGGACTATCCTAATAGCTCAAGCACCAAGGGCTGCCAACTTAAACTAAAGTGGTGGCTGTAGAGGGTCCCACCAGGCTAGGAAGAGCCTATAGGGGCTCAGGCAGAGCCAGCAAGGGAATCCAGAAGGAAACCTTCAAGAGAAAGTGCAGTGTCAAAGCTGTAATGGAGCTGAAGAGACTGCCTGTCAAGCCAGAAGGCGAGGAAGGATGGAAAGCCATGATTGTTTCCCATCTTAGGACCAAATCTGGTCCACAGAAGTGTTTGTGCAGTGTTATTATTTTCTATCTAAATTAGTTGTCATTATTTCAAAATTCTAGGTTTCTGGGCTCCCTGATGAATTAGAAGTGAAAGCGGCTCAAAATCCACATTCACATGTGACAGTAATCTCCATTAGCCCCCATTAACTTCAAATAGCAGAAACCCCTTCTGATGCCACTTGTGTTATGCCAGGCCTGCTTCATTCATCCACGGGATCTGCCTGACTTTGGAACTGCTTTATAAATAAAGGACCAAAAGCCAGGGTGAATCTCAGGGACGTTCCTTTGCAAGAGCCCAGATGGTTCAAAAAAAAGTTTCAGATACAAGCCCTTTACAGTGAGAGGATTCTCACCCTTGTTTAAATAAAATAGAACTGAATTTCTTGATTCATGTTGGAAGCATGATATGGTTGGAAGTCCATAATGGGTTAAACACTAGCATTAATCAATATACAAAGTAAAGGATGAAATGGAGAGATGTTAAAAAGGATTAATTATGGTGGTTTTCTGAGTGTTAGAATTCCAGTGCAAGAAGATTAATAGTATTTCTGAAAATTTTAAAAATCACTTTAAAATAGGCAAGCCTTATATTTATTTGATTTATTTTCATGCCTGGAAAAACTCAGAGAAGCTAAAACACCAAGTGCTGTGGTTTAAAAATTAAGCTTCCTGGAATGAGAATTAAACATCAGGGATCAACAACATGTACTTGGTATGCTACCAAGAAAGAACTGTTAATAAACTTGTCGCTCAATAGAAGTGTAAGAATTTAATATTTTAGAAAAAATGTTAACGTACTATTTTAAATTTCTTTATCGAAATCCCTCACCAAACAATAACAAAACTCGCAGAGCATTATGGCTGCTCAGCGAAGTAATAACCACTTGGATTAGATTCTCTGCTTCAGCAGAATCTAGGTACATGTACAAGAGTGATATATAGTGAGCCCAGAGATACTGTAGAATGTCTTCACAGCAGACTGAACATTGGAATCGACATGAAACCTGTGTCAAGATACACACAAAGACTTCCAGACACAGAGCGCACCTGAGGTTATAATCTGTCAAGATTAGCAAAGAGTGAGTACCTGCTACAGCAAATAGACTGTGATATAATTGTCATCTCCAAACTGGTGAAAGAAGAATTTTCTTCCCAATTAACATTCAAATGCATGAGACTGAAATCCATTTACTCATTTTCTGATAATTCATGCAGCAATGTACAGAAGTAATAGGCATGGTTACATGGCACATTTATACAATACTTTTCATCCCTAAGGATCCTAAAGCTCTTTACAATTATAGCTAATGTTTGTTAAAGTACTTTTAAGGGGGAGAGAGCCACAGACATTCCAAATATTATGATTATAAAAAGCTTGATACAGTATGTATAGAAGCACTTCACTGTCACAAAATTGTTGCCAGTTCTGGTGTAGGAAATGGAATTTCTTTATGAGACTGATGAGCCAATGTTTATACAACCTTTTTTTCAAGTTGTTTAAAGTCAGTCTCTTCTCTACTGTAACTACCTTGGAAATCACAATGTAAGTTGATCTAAAATTAATTATTTTCAGAATTTTAAGGGAATGAATATCCTTACTAGGGAAAAATATTTTGGGGGGGTCAATAAATAGTCATTTTTTCCAAATGATAAAATTATAGCATGTAGTAAGACCCTTCAGCTCAGGGACAGCAGAGAATATGTTTCATTATTTTGCCAGCTTCGGCTCAGAACTACTTTTCCATACATGAACATGTGAATCAAAGAATCAAGAGAATGGCAGGAACCGGACTTCTCAACTTCCCTCTCAGCAGCATGGACAGATGACCTAAATCCTGCCAATTGGACTAGCTTACCTGCACTTTGATCAGAAAGCCAACGTCATAAGGAAATAGAGACTACACAGAAATCCAATCTGGCTTAAATGGTATTAGCTATGGTGGCCTCACCCAGTTTTCAGAGGCAGCAGTACCCCAGGTGTAGCACAGCTGAAATGAAGTATGGAGTCTATGCCCATTGGTGTTGACAATGGAGTTATCACAGGACCAGTCCCACAGTGTGATCTGTAGATTTTTTTTTCCCCCTAGCAACATGACCTCCAAGCTGGGATCTCCAACCCAAATGGAGATTATATGAGCTATTTTCTGTTTTATAATAAACTATTTTTATGCCCAGATTATCATACTGGCTCTCTGTTGTTTATGATCCAAATCCCTAAGTGATCAATACACTGATGATGCTTTAATCCATTTAAACCAGTAGTTCAGTAAGTAAATATTTTGTTATCTGGTAAACTAATTGTTATATATGATTTTACTTTTTTTCCTATTTCTATCCTAGCAAGCAAATTTAGATATGAAAAATCTGTCCACTTGTCCAGACAGGATTTTTGTTTTGTTTTGATTTGGTTTGCTTCTCAGTGTCTGTGTGTGTGTGTGTGTACGTGCACATGCACGCATGCCCACGCAGTCATTTGACCTTCCTCTGGACCTAGTAGACTTATTGCTAAAACTAGTAACCTTTCCCTACAGCTTCCTGAGCAAAATAGAAATTAAGGCACTTAACATTGTACTAGTCTATATGTAATTTTGTTTACAAAAGATTGCATATTACTTCTTAAAAGACAATACAGTAAATGATTCCATTTGGAAAGCATCTATAAGCCTGTAAGGAGAATGGGAAACAGAAAAAAAAAAAGAAATATTTCTAATATCATGGGAGTGACTACTTTGAGCTAAGGATAAAATTATCGGGAACAAACTCATACTACTTTCAAAGAGCCTCATGTCCCCACAACTTAAATGGAAGTGAAAAGGACATGTGCTGCAAACCAAGACAGTTCAGAAGTGGTTCTGGTTGTTTTGAAGACACTGATGTAAATGATGCACAAGAGGAGCTCTCCCAAAATTGCTTTGTGAAATGCCAGGGAAAAATTCAAATTTCTAAATTCATATATGATCTTACATATTATGAGATTGTAATTACATATGTACAGTTAAATTAATACACTAAATATTTGAGTAGACACAAATTAAATCAGTATGCTGTGCAAGTTCAAATGGGCATGTCCTTTTACTCATTATTTCTTCTAATTTTTTTAAAACGACAGTTTTGTGTGATGTCTAACAATCTAGGCATTTGGTACAGACAAACTTAGGTTCAAGTCACGGTTGTGCTGAGGACTATTTGTGTGACATGGACAAATTATGCCACCTTTTCTAGCCTCCATTTTACCATCTGAAAGGAGCAATTAGCATACTTGCCTCAAAGAATTGCTAAGAAGACTGAGCACGTGAAGCCTGTAGCATAGTGCCTGGTGAATAGTAAGAATGTGAAATTGTCAACTATTGCAGCGATCGCTATTATTACTATTGTTGTTATTATCTTGCCATAGAAATAATCACACAAATGTTGATGTTACATAAATGTCCATCAATAGACAAAGCATTAAATAATTGGTTTCATCCATTCTTTGGAATAAAAGCAAACCGTTTAAGAAATGATTTATCTCTGTGCGCACTGACAGTGAAGAAGGTCCAATACATGTCACTATTGATTATTATAAAAAGCACATTGAAGAACAGTATGTATCTTAATCCCACTTTTAAACATGTGTCTATACAAATATCTGTTTGTATGTGTTTATAGATGTGACTGAACAGTTGTATATCCATTAACATGAGTTACCTCTGGGGAGAGAGAATTGAGTGGGAGCAAATAAAGGAAGTATTTCACTTTTATTTTAGATTTCTCTTCTCTCCCTGTGTGACTATGTATGCCTTTGTTTACAACAAGCGTGTGTTACTTTTATACTAAGTAATCAAAAATTAGTAAGCTTTTGCATCCTTTTTATTCAACAGTACCCTCCCAAATGTCACACCAGTAATATGCCAATTTTCACCCATAAATTATGCATATGTGCAAGCATATTTCTTCTTTATATGATCAGAATCCTATAATATTAAAGGAGTTAGTCATATAGAAGAAAGATACTCCCATATCTTTCCTTTGTTGGCATTTCTCCAGCTGACAATTTATGGGAAGTTTATGACTCTACTATGCACTATTCCTTCTAAAGCCATGATCTTAGACAACCAGATGCCTTTCCTTTGAAAATATATCCTTGCCTTGCCTAGGTTGGTTTCATTTTTCTTCTTTTACCTGGGATGAATAATCACCCCTCATTTTCTCTCAGAATCAATAGGCAATGGATTGATGGAGGTCAGGTGTTTGCTCCACAGATATTTCTTGCATGTCAACTCTGTGGACAAAATTGCCTCACCTGCAGCACAACTCGCTTGTATCTCATGGATACTTGGCAATATTGAATTGAAACCTTCTGTCCACATATAGTTCATTTATTTTATGCAGAGAAAAATACGAGCACAATGTAGTAATATCCTTTGCCCACCAGTTACAGTTTGAAGTCACAAAACCCGGCAGCCAGTAAGCAATGGGCTAATAACACATGCTACTCTATAAAGATTTAGGTGATGGATGACTGGAATTTGAAGTAACTGGACAGCTGTCTGAACAGACTATTTCATTATATGTGAAGGGGTGCCATTTCTAACTGTGATGATAATTAGAGTAGATGAAATGCATAAATCAGTGGATTTTTTTTTATAGGATTGGTTTGGGGGAACAATTTTTACCCACCTTATGGGCTCAATCCATTGAATTAGGATCTAATGAGTGTTGCTGTAATTGGAAGGATATGATATTCTTTTTTTTTTTTTTTTTTAAGATTTTATTTATTTATTTGACAGAGAGACACAGCGAGAGAGGGAACATAAGCAGGGGGAGCAGGAGAGGGAGAAGCAGGCTTCCCGCTGAGCAGGGAGCCCGATGCGGGGCTCGATCCCAGGACCCTGGGATCATGACCTGAGCCGAAGGCAGACGCCTAACGACTGAGCCACCCAGGCGCCCCAGGATATGATATTCTTATTTCAAATGCTACATGGGACGTGTTTTCTTACATTTGAATTAATACAGTAACACACAATGCAATAAGAAAGACCTGGTGCAATCAAGGGTTTGAATTTTAAAAAATGCCTGATAATATCATTACTGATATTATTATGTTTGTTGCCATTGTTATTATTATTTTAGGCAGGTTATTTCTTTAATTCAAAGCCACTCCTTTCACATTTTCTAATATCCCACAGACATATAACGTCCCTCTTTCATATCTATTGCTGTGTAACAAATGTTCCAAGACTTAAAAACTTAAAACAACTACCCTTTATTCTCCCTCAGTATTTTGTGGGATCATTCTCCCTCAGTATTTGTTTGGGATCATTTAGGCTGATCTTAGTTGGGGTTTCTCATAATGGAAGGTCTAAATATTCGAGTAGACACAAATTAAATCAGTATGCTGTGAAAGTTCAAATGGGCATGTCCTTTTACTCATTATTTCTTCTAATTTTTTTTAAAATGACAGTTTTGTGTGATGTCTAACAATCTAGGCATTTGGTACAGACAAACTTAGGTTCAAATCATGGTTGTGCTGAGGACTATTTGTGTGACATGGACAAATTATGCCACCTTTTCTAGCCTCCATTTTACCATCTGAAAGGAGCTTAGACTCATCTGGAAGCTTTGATGCTGGGAAAGGCTGGGCCTCATTCCCTCTTTATATAGCCTGAAGGGTTCTCTTCTCCATGTTACCTCTCCATGTGCTTCCTTCATGTGGTGTCTTCATGTACAGTCTCCACCTTATAGTGAGACTTCTTACATGGCACCTTGAGGCTCCCCAAAGTAAGATTTCCATGAGGGAAGAAATGGAGAGCTGCCTGTGTTCTTAAATGCTAGGTTTTTAAGAGCTAAGGTTGAATTTACCGTATTCTGTCGATTAACCCTAGTTCCAGGGCCAGCCTGGATTCAATGAACACAGGAGGTATAGAAAAACACACATCGTGGGAGGCTTAATTCTTCAGGGACCATCATTTAAAATCAGTTACCACAACCTCCTTTCATGGAAGGGGACATAATAATGGTATGACGGCCTGACCATTGTCTCTGTCTCAAATCCTCAATTACCCCTGGACTCTAAATTCTTTGCTAGTCAAAACAGTGCTTTACTTTTCCAGCCCAATGCTTGGTACTTAGTAGCATCTCAATACAGTTTAAATCAATTGGAAGTCCTGCTGCTACTTCTTCACTCCTATATATTTTCTACTTTGTCTTCACTACCAAAGTTTAGATCGCATTATACACTATATTGTAATAGTTATTAGTACAGACTTGAAAAAAAGATGGATTTAAGTTCAGATTCCAGTTGTACCACCCATTAGATATATAATTTTTGCTATGTCAATTAGCATTTTAAAATATTATTGTATGTAAAATGTATATTTTATAATACTGCTTTCATTAATTGAGATAATGCATAGGAACTGATTTTCCTAGGGCCCAGGAATTATTAAGCACTCAATAAATGGTACCTGATAATCTCTTTTTCCACTGTATGCTTATAGCACCTTCTAAAGATCCCACTTTCTCCAGGCTCACCTACTTATAATTTATAGCGATATCGAATTAGTGGCCCTAAAAACAGATGTGCGATCATATCACTTATACTCTATAAACTAATTCATTTATTCTTTCCCCACAGTCTAATCCAAATTCTCTTAACCTGGCATTCTCATCCTTTTAAAAGTGTTCATTTTCTCCTATTCTTGTTCTAAAATGAAGCCAAACTGATTCAACTTGTATTTCTCAGGCCATGCAGGGTATTTTCATATTTCCTTTTTTGTTCTTTTGTTTTTCTCTCTGCTTTCTTCACTCCCTCTGCTCTAGCTAAAGGAAGTTAAAATGATTTGGTCCCTGAGAATTTTCAAGAATACTATGTACAGTACTCTCCTTAAGTAGTTTATTGTGAACACACACTCAGATGCCTGCATAAGTCATATATCAGTCAATGTAGGCTAATCAACCGCTGTTGTAACAAATAGATCTCAAAATATCAGAGGCTTAACAAAATGGACATTTTTTTAAATCTCTGTAACAGTTCAGAGTGGGTGTTCAGCAATATCCTAGGCCCTGGACAATATGGACTATGGACCAGCTCTGAAAGTGGCTCGCACCAACCACTTCCATTCATATTCCACCAGAGAGCACTAAGCCATATTGCCAAAGTACAAAGAAAACTGAGAAATATAAGCTAGCTTTAGGTCCGAAGAAGGGGACAGTTCATTTTGATGCACAGTTAGCAGTTTCTGACTGGTCATTCACATTAAATAAGTGACACAACCTGGTTGTTAAGAAAAGAGGAAGATGTGAGGTCAGGGACAAACTAGAAAATGGTTGATCCAACTACACAGGGTAATGTTAGCATAGCCAGCTTTTGCCATGGATGAATGATTGTCAACTTCTACCAGATCTTTGATTTTTAAAAGAAACCTAAAACCATTTTTTTTTTTGTACCTGAAATCTCCATTTAAAAATATCAGTAACTAATTCAGTGTTTTAAAAAAACGCTGTGTGGGCCAAATAACCCATACACCAGCTGAATGTCAGAGACTCAGAGACAAATTATGAGAGAATGGGGCATTATAAATGTGACTCTGAAGAACTTCTCTATTTTAGGAAATAAACTTAAAATTTTTATGTTCTCACTTGCTAAACATGCTATGGTATTCATTATTATTTTTTTTTAAAGATTTTATTTATTTATTTGACAGAGACAGAGATAGCGAGAGCAGGAACACAAGCCCCGGGAGTGGGAGAGGGAGAGCAGGCTTCCCACCGAGGAGGGAACCCGATGTGGGACTCGATCCCAGGACCCTGGGATCATGACCTGAGCCGAAGGCAGACGCTTAACGACTGAGCCACCCAGGCGCCCGCTATGGTATTCATTATTTATATTAATTTAAATATGTCACATTCTCTGGGCATAAGGTAGAAATGAACTTTCCCATCTTCTTTGGAGTTGCATGTGGTCATGTGACTTGTTTAGCCAATGAAATGTGACAAAAAGTACCTTGTCACTTGTAGGAGGTAGTTTAAGAGCCATGCTGTGCTTTGCTTGTTTCTCTCACTCTTCCTCGTGGTAACTGGCAAAAATCCAGATAATGGGTGTTTTGTCAGCCTGGTATCTAGTGTGGCAATGATACATAGCAGAGTTCCCAGCAACCCACAGCAGAGGTAAAACATGAATGAAGAAAAAAAATGTATTAAATCATCAAGATTTGGGAGTTGTTTGCACAGCACTATCTGATCTCTCCTGATTAATTTCCTTGTTAATGGCCATGTGCCAGCAACTGTTAATTTTTTGGTGGGGGAATTATAAGGATTTGGATTAGACAATACAGCCTTGACTTGAAGTCCCTTGAAGGGAGAATAAGCTATGTGAACCTAAGGCACACTACTCGATGATCTCTCTGACCCTCAATTTTGTCATTTGTAAATTAAGGAACCCCAGTGGTACTATCCAGGATTACTGGATAATTTTAAAAGTATTTCTCCTGTAAAACTCACTGAAATGAAGTGTGTGCCCTTCTTGAATGACGAATACATGCTTACTGATCTACTAACTGACATGGAAGCCCACACTAAGCTATAGTAATGATTTTTCCATTATATTTATTATCAAAATTTGTAGATATGCTTAAAATTATTAGGTATGCATATTTGTATATATAGAATGGGTTCAATTAGATGTAGTTTATAAACAAAGACATGCAAATTCAAAGAAAGTAAGAGACTTCCTCAAAATCACAGAAATTAGTGGAAAAATCTAGAACCTAGACCTAGTGATTTCTGAGCATATGTCCTTTCTCTATTACCATATTTTCAATCTAAATTAGATTTCCTGCAGAAAGCTTTATTTATTTATTTATGTTTGATTTTTACCCTGCCAACATATATAGTACAATTAGGATAGTTCTCAAAGACTGGAGGTCACTTAACACCACCCACTGAGAGAAATATGGAAGAACACTTGGAGAATTTGCCTTGCTTTGAAAAAAAACAGAACACTTCAATATGTTTTTTCATGGAGGAAAAAAATGAGAGAAGCAAGTTCAGGATGAGAAATTACTAGCCAGTAAGCACATTGTGATAAATCAGCCATAACATGATTATAGCAACTTCCTTGGGAAAGAAATCAATGTTGAATCAGACTTAGATAGACCAGAGGGATCAAATAGAGGTCAAAGGTACTTCTCCATCTTGAAATTGGATAATTATTACTGTTATTATTGTCAGTTGCTATACTATATTTCTGGTAGAAATACATGGTGCCCCTATGCTGCTTTTATTGGCTGGCTGGACAAGTGAATCTATTTATTACAAGGAAATAAATTCAAGTATATTAATCTAAATACCAAGTGAATTAAGGAGTTAGAAGAAAACTACTTGTGAGTCTCCTTGAGATTTTTTTTTTAAATAAGCAGAAAACAGAAACACAAAAAAAGCAATTTTGAAAGAAGATATTGCATGCATTCCTTTTGTTTTGAAAATTGGACCATAAGTGTTGCTTTAATAGAGAGTGTACCAGGTTGGAAACCTGCAAAGATGGATTTGAATGTGTGCTTTGCCACTTTACCATCCACCTTGTTACCCAGGCAGAACCCAGGAAGCATCAGAGAAGCCTACCGACATTTAGTCAACAAGTTTCCTTGTTAGGCTGCTTTAATGGTCCTGAAATCTTTCCTCTTCATTCTGCTCCCATTGCCTACATCTGGTCTTTAGCCTTCCTTGCCTTCAATTTTGCACTAGCCTTCTCTCTCATCTCCTTTCCTTTAGCTTCACACATTCCTAGTACACTCCCTTTAAGTGATCTTCCTGAAATGCAAATGTAATCATCACACTCATGTTCTTTAAATCATTACTAAATCATTTAGTAGCTCCCTCTCATAATTATTACCCAAAGATTAGGACTATCTGTCTTCTCCTTGCCAAACATTTGTCAAACTCATTATCAAACAAATTCATCACTCGTTGTCTATGTAATACTTAGTAGTAATCCTTTATTGCCCTTATTGGACTCTCAGCCCTCTGCTGGTGAAGTATCTTTTTTTTTTATTTTTGAAGTCCATCTTGGATTATGGGTAGGGGGTGGGAACAGAGGTTCCTTAGTGATCAGGCTCTGTGAGTGCAACCTGATCATTGCTGCCCCGGGGAAGTGCATGAGGCCTCTTTTATGCCATCATAAAATGTTTCTGTTTCCTTTTGAAGTGCTGAGAGGAGCTTCTTGTATCTTTCAATATAAATGTCAGAAAATATATGTATAATTTCGCAGAAGTGTGTGTGTGTGTGTGTGTGCGTGTGTGTAGTATTCTAGAGCATGGTAAACATTCCATTCTCAAAAAATAATTTATATCAGTTATAATGACGAAAGGAAACAAATCATATGTTTGCAAGTGGAAGGCCCAGACTGGTGATTCTCTGCTCCAGTAACACTATTAACAGGTTATAAATCCCATTCTCTTAATTACTCAAAAGTCTTGATCCACACGGAAGGATTATCTTCTGTCTCTTGATCAACCCAAGTGCAGGTATAACACAAACTCAAGGGAGTTAATGCCCTAAGGGCATTTTTCAACCAGTGGAATAAGTATGTACCTAGAGGAATGATCCAAGCTTCCATTCTTTGGTAGGGCATCCATGCAATCTACACATGATTTAGATGACCTCCAGTGGGATTGAGTGCCATTTTTCCATAAGGGTTCCTAGTTCAGTAGTGGCGGCTCTAGTGGTTTTTTTTTTATTTGTGCCTCTATCACTGTGATCACCTGCCTGATAAGCTAGCAGAACCCAAAGTCTTGTCTCTTGTTCTTTTTTCAGGAGAACCCAGACTAAGGACACCATACTATCACTTATCTTTTCTAAATAGCTCATTATTGATTCTGTAGTCAGGTATGTAAGATATTTCCTTTTAGTGAAATCTTAGATACTCTGCAGTAAAAAAAAAACCAAAGCAATTGATACGAAAAATAATTTCAGGAAATTTCCTTAAACGGTGTTTAATTAATGGTTGATATCATCTTAATTTGCTCTTTTGAATAATTTTAGCATAGGACTATATGCATATATTAATTATTCATATGTATTATATTTTTATTATGAATTTTCCCTAAATTCAAAATTTGTTTGGAATAAGAGAACCCTCTATTATGAAGAGGATATAGAGCTTGGGGTATAGGGCTACATATCTGTATTTATGCATCATGGAGATGAATAACAATAGGCATGTAAAGATTTTCTGTTACCTAGATACAAGGGGCTTTTGATTTTATCACCATGGAGGTTTCTACTCCTGAAAATAATCACACTTCTTTATCGTAATGGTTCACTCTCAAGCTTTAAAAAGAAGGGACATTTTGCCATCTCTGAAGAAAGAAAGGTGTGTAGATTTTTATGATTCATAGGTTAAAGCAGAATATATCCCCCCTTCAGTACATAAAATAACAATTCTAGTGCAATGTTATCTGTTTCTTATACAGGGCACATTTTATGCCATAAAGGTTAAATATCAACATATGTAAATTAAGCCTAGGTCAACTAGGGTTAGTTCCATTTTCCTGAAATAATCATTCTTTGCTCTTATTTATATGCACATATACAAACATTTTTTTAACACTTCAATGTCTGTGATTCAGTTACAAATCCCTGGAAGTCTTATCTTATTCATTAGGATAATAAAGCAAGACAAATAAGCACTTCCTTCTGCTCCTAGTGTGTGAATTTCTTCTGGGTAAAAGTAGCAAATGCAGATTTCATTTACTAAGCTACCCATATACTTCCTAAGGGTATGGCAGCAAAGGGGAGAAAAGAAGTATAAATGTTTGGACTTATTTGCTAGTCCGTGATAATCATTTAGTTGTTTTCCTTCTGTTTTTTTTTTAAATATTATTGTCTTGATATATGTGTTTATATGTATGTGTGTGTATTCAATTCAACAAATGTATTGATAGCTACTGTTTGAAAGTTCATTAAAAGGTGCTAGAGGGCATACAAAGGTGAATAAATTGCAAATCTTCTTCTCAAGAAGCTTAGAAATTAATGAATAACTATAAATATCCTCATGTCAGTTCAGGCCAGGTTTGTCACCAAATATGAGTTCAGGTTAGGTTAATTTTTACCTAAACATAAATTACAAGAACGTTCAGTTTTAGCCCAGCCTGAACTCATATTTGGAGGGAACCCTGATCTTATCTGACATGAGACTATTTATAGTTTTTATCTTTTATTATGTGACTATTCACATATTTGCTGAAGAAATATTTTGTTTGATCATGAGATGCTACTCCTAACCCTGCCAGAGTATTATAAAATATACAAAAATATGCACCTAATTATCTTTCTAAAATCTAAAAATTCTGATTTCTGAAACACATCTGGCCCCAAAGGTTTTGGATCCAGGACTAATACTGAAAAGAATCTGGACTGCTGTGTTTGGTTATAGGAGTAAGTGGGACCTTCAATCCAGCCCACATTGCATCCTCTTCTGGAGCTCTGTTGGCCTAGAGAATGCCGTCTTTTATAAATTGGCAAAAAGAAATTCTCTTCTGACCAAGTGCTGCCTGCAATGGCCAGCCTGGGCCAAGAGGAGATCTCTTTTTTTTAAAAAAATATGATTTATGAAAATTATTGAGCCTTGTAGGAGATTAAGGTTGAAGTGAGTATGGTCACAAACCTGATAGGGGCAGGTTTGCAAACAAGAATCAATGAAGAATGCTCCTGTAATAAAATATTCTTTGGAAGTGTCCATCTAATGGCATTGGCTAATAGGCAGTTGGAAAAACAAAAGTGAGAGCAAGAGTTATCATGGTAGAAAATTTTGGTTAGTGATTTAGAAACCTTCTGTATCAGTAATCATCACCTGTGTGAAGTCTTTGTTGGGGGGGAGAAAACAGGAAAAGGGCAGAAATAGCAGGGTGGTATAAGATTATAGAAGAATTTGCATACTAAAAACATGGTACTCTTGAATATTGTGAACCAACCAATGTGTCTTTGCTCCCAGCCCACATATATATAATCCAAAGAAAACATAGCCTACCAATATACTTTATTATTATTACTTCTCAGTTCAGATTGTAACTATTGACTTCTTTATTAATTGACTATCAACATGATGTATAATTGTCACTGGGACTTGAGAGTGTAACCACTAATAGATTCCCAATATTATTTTTTTTGTTTTTAAACCCTTCTATCAGTCTTATTTCTTCCCCCCAATCCCTGGCAACCACTTTTCTATTCTCTATTTCTATGATTTTAATCTTTTTTTATCCATGTGTTAGTGATATCATGCAGAATTTCAGTTAGCATATTCCCTCCAAGTTCATCTATACTGTTGCAAATGAAAGGATTTCCTTCTTTTTTAAGGCTGAATAATATTTTTCTGTCTGTATTTATTTCTTTCCTTTTTTCTTTTTTCTTTTTTTTAAGATTTGACATATAACATTGTATAAATTTAAGCTGTACAAAGTGTTGATTTGATACATTTATATATTGCAGTATAATTACTACTGTAGTTTCACCTAACACCTCTATTACATCATATAGTTATCATTTTTTAATGCTATGTTTTCTTGATCCATTCATGTGTTGAAGACATTTATGTTGTTTCCATACCTTAACTATTGTGAGTAATGCTGCAGTGAACATGGTAGTACAGATAACTCTTCAAGAAAATGGTTTCATTTCCTTTGGATATCTATGTGGAAATGGGATTGCTGGATCATGTGCTAGTTCTAGTCTTAGACTGTTATAGACAGCACAGTTGTGATGTCCATGCCAATAAATCTTTGACCATGTGTAGGGAGCCTGCCGTGCCTGCTGTGGTATCTTTAGAGCTTATGAGTCCTGTCATCACCTTATGTGCTGGGGTGTGCATTACTCATTTGTCCTATTTTATCTCATTTACTCTTCAGGACAACAGTATGAACTGGACACTCATATTAATTCCATTTTACAGATTCAAAGATTGATATTTAGACAGTAATTCGTCCATGGCCACATCACAAGAGATTGTGATGACAGGAATCTAACAGAGGTTGATATTATTTCAAAGCTAATACTCTTACTATTACACTAAACTAGAATAGTAGACTGGAAATATGGTAAATACAGTAAATCTGAGTTCTATTGCTAGGTCTGCCACCTCCCAACAGCAATCATTGTCCCTTTGAGTTGCAGAGTTTTTTTGTGTTTTTTTTTTTTTTTTTTAAGATTTTATTTATTTATTCATGAGAGAGAGAGAGAGAGGCAGAGGGAGAAGCAGACTTCCCGCAGAGCGGGGAGCCCGATGCGGGACTCGATCCCAGGACTCCGGGATCATGACCTGAGCCGAAGGCAGACGCTTAACCATCTGAGCCACCCAGGAGCCCAGAGTTGCAGAGTTTTTGTTTTAAAAACAAAAACCCCAATCAAAACAAAAACAAAGTTGTAGAAAATGGTTTCCAAAGTTTTTGTTTGTTTTGGGTTTTGTTTTGTTTTTTTGGTACTTTGTGATGAGCACCCAGATCTCCTTATCCCATTTCTAACTGGGATTCCCTACTTGGCTTCCTCACCTCTTAATAATATGGATAAGTCCGTTAAATTCCCTGACCTCTGACTCTTCATCTTTCCAGGAAGAGATTGAAATAGTGACATTTGATGCTTCTAGTTCTCCAAGTGTACACATCTCTCTCCAAGGCCATTACTTGAAGAGCTTAGGAAAGGTTGGTTTGAAGCTCTTATGCACACTTTGCTCTCATTTTTTTTTCTCATATCTTAACACCTTTGGCAATTTCCCCTGTACTTATTTGAAAGCGTTAGCTCTGCTCTCTGTTGCAGAATTTTTCTTTCTCTGAACTACCCTAGTTTTGTCATCAAAGTATTTGAATACATGCAAAATATAGATGTAATATATATATAGATATATATATTATTTCTAAGACCTAAATTTAACTTGTATTCTGATATCAATTTGATTTCCTGTGTTTTTCATTATTGCTTTCAAAATACTGATTCCATTCATTCATTCACTCTATTCACTTAAAATATATTGAGCTGCTACATTGTTTCAGGAGCTCTGTGAAGTACTCAAAATACAAAGATGTGTAAATCATGATTTTTAGAAGTTAATAGCTTAGTAGGGCATATAAATTAATAATTGCTAAGACAAGTAGTTTTTAGTACAGTATGTATGGAATACTAAAGATACAAGAAGTGGTATTTTTTAACTCTCCTTCAGTGGATCTTAAAAAGGCATCATGGAGCTGATAATATCTGAAGTACATCTAGAAAGGTAACTAACAGAGTCTTGGTAAATAAGGACAGAAAGGGCATCCCAAGCAGACTAAGTATTGTGTTCTTTGTACCATTGTGTGTCGTATAATTACAGGCACCCCCAGTTTTTCTCATTACAGCTATAGGAAGACAGTTCAAAATAGTTAATAGACCTGTGGTTTTCACATTTTCCGTAAAAATTAATTATAGAGATTATGCTGAAATGACTACCATTTATAAGCCATTCCGTTAAGTCATGTTCTCTTAAATTTTATATGTTGTGGAAACTAAATAAGAAATGGATGGTATGTTCGGTTATATAAATGCAATGAATTAAGGTCTATAAAATGAATTCCCACTTTTAAAACAACTATACCACCAATAAAAAAAAATCTCTACTCTTATACCTTATTCAAGCCTCTTAGTTGAGAGTAACAGAAGTGTGCTCTGGGTGATTATTTGACTTATTAAAATGAGTCCGTCTATCTCAAGGAATTTTTATGAAAAATGTAGAACTGAAATAAGTTCAAGATTGAACTTTTAGTAACAAGCTACAAATTCCACCATAGAATTGTGCAGATAAGAAAACTCTTTGCTGTTGCCATACAGTTGTAGCCATTATAATTGTACCTTGCATTGTTTCCATTTTGGTTCCTGAAATTTAACTTTACGAAACCTATATGACCATAATTAATGTCACTGTGGCTTTGGTTAACCATCCCCACTACCTATAATAATCACCTGCCTGTTCCTCAGTCCCTGAATTCATTCTGGAGAAACCAGACTAATTATTCGCTTTTTATTTTAATCCATCTCATCTCCTAGGCAGAGATAAGTACTTCCTTGTTTATTCAACACATGTTTATTTAACACTTAGTATGGACCATGCAAGCACTAATTTTGGTGACCAAAAGAATGTATTTATCATACCTGTTCTCATTTAAACACATATCCAGAAAGATCTGGACAAAGTACGGTGGTTGGTCAAAAACATGAGTAATCTTCCTATGGATAGTTCAAGGTAAGCTTCAGAGAAGAGATTCTTCATAAGGAGGAAATTTGTCATAAGAAGAAGATTCTTATAAGATAAGTAAGAAATTATCAGCCTAGCAAAGGAAAAGAAGCTGTCATACACAAAGGCAATGAAGCCAGAAAGGTAATATTATGATCAGGAATTGAGAAGTTTCATTTTGTGACTCTCAATTTTAGCACTTACTAGTTGTGTCTTAAATATTTTAGTATTTTATTCCCCAATAGTTTGTGAAAGATTATTAAAACAATTTTTGTGAACAGTAATATCCTAGTGTTCATTTAAAAAAAGAAAAATATCCCTTTGATAATCCAAACATAATATATATACATATATATGTATATAGTTTATTAATGCAATTGAAGTTTGTTCTTCTACGTATGTTTTTGTAATGTAAAATAGTTCACTAATGATTGGTAAATAGAGGAATGCTGTCATTTTTTTCAGCTTCATTAATGTGTAATTGACAAATAAATTGTAATATATTTAAAGTGTACAACATGATGATTTGATATACATATACCTTGTGAAAGGATCCCCGCCACTGAATTAACACATCCACCACTTTGCATATTTACCTTTTTGTATATGTGTGAACACCATTTCAAACCAAAATCAACATGTTTCACATTGGATCTTCAGATCTTATTCATCTTATAGCTGAAAGTTTGTAACCTTTACCAACTTCTTCCTATTTTCCGCATCTCCCAGCCCTGAATAATTGCCATTCTATTATCTATTTTTATTCTCTGTTTCTATGAGTTTGCTTTTTTATTTATTTGTTTCTTTTTGTAGATTACGCATCTAAGAGATACCATGCAGTATTTGTCTTCTCTTTCTGGCTTATTTCACTTAAGGAATGCTGTCATCTTTATGTGGAAGTCACAATGGTCCATAAACAATTTTTCTGGCAAATTATTGATTTTTACCATCATGTAGCAGTAGCTGAAATGCAAAGTATACATACAAAGTTGAATGAAGCAAGGAGGAATTGAATATAGTCCACATGCCCACATCTTCAGTAGTTCAGTTTGGCTATAGGGTCATTCTCAGAGGTGTTATCACACTTCCCCTGTCTTTATGCATTTTCACCTTACCTTCATAATTAGCATTTTCAACCCTTCATTATAGCTCTCTATCATCAAATCACGTGTATCTTAAATCATTCATGAAATAGTTTCTATAACATCATGTGAAAGAAAAAAGCTTCCCCCCTCCCCATTTAATCAATAATCCATGAAAAAAATTAAGAAGATTCACTTGCCTTCATTCTACAAATGAACAAATTAATCTATTGTTCAAACAAATGCCTTCAAATCTTTCTTCCCCCAGTAAGACTATAAGGAGTGCCAAACACTAGAATACAAAAACAAATGAACGTTACAAGACTGAGTTGTAATGTAGCCCATCAGTTTGTTTTGTAATTGACAAATGCAATGCTGTAAATTTCTGGCACCATTGAAATTCAGCTATTGTTCTTATGTTACATTTTCTCCTCTGCTGTCTGTTGTTTTTTATCCTTCTAACTAGATTGAAACTACTCAAGGGAAGAGTTTTTATGTCTACATTTCTTAATACCTAACAAAGTATCAGGTAGAGTTTAAGTACCCAATTAAGTGTTTTCTAATTGACTCATAATATTTGGGTTGTTGCTGAGTTGTACTAAACTTTGTGGAAAAAAAAATCTTGCAAAGAGTTGACTTTTAATATTTGAATTAAAAATAGAAATCAAAGAGAAGGAACATGACAAATCATTCACTACTACATAACATATTTTGTAGGTATCTCTTTGGAAAGGTAGAGAGAATATTTTTCAAGTACCTACTATATAAAATGTTCTCTAACATTGTATTATAAAACATGATTTGCTTAAAAGGTATAGTAAATTAGCCCATATTATACAAAAACTAAGAATATTGCAAGAAAAATTTAATGGTATAGGTACAATCTGAAATATCCACTCTATCTCAACTATTTTAGTTGAGCAAATCTAATAAGTAGTACATTTGAACCTTAAGAGATGTCTTGTGGGTTTTTTTAGAGGATATGAATTTCCTAATTTGTTTCTATTTTGGTACAATCAAACCCTGCAAAGATTGAGAATTTCAAAAAACTACAGAAGAGTATTATTTCTTCTCTGTGTTGAATATATACATATATTTGTTGTTGTTTGAGAGACAAATGATAGCTTCTGAGGTTATTGTTGGCCTGAGTCACAATTCTCCTTGGTTAGAAGGCTTTTTTACTATCGATTTATTTGGTAGAAGTAAAGAATGCTTTTCCTTGGTGGCTGTATATTTTCATCAAACCAAAAATATCAGCTTCAGAATTAATTAGTACAACAATTATGGCTTCTTGGGGTGATTAAATTGCTGAAAACACAGATATTGACATGTTACATCATTATTTTCAGAGCTCAGAAGTGAACTGTCATTCCCCACACCCTTCCTAATCTTCTACTTGGTTACATTTATTATCTTTGCTAAAGCAAAAATAAGAAAATTATATATTATGCACATTATATATAAAAATATATATGACATTTATATAAATACATATTATGCATACATGCGTATATATACACACACATAGATGTGCATACACACACATAGATGTGCATACACACACACACACATTCACTAGGAAAGTACATGTGTGGCTCAGGGATGATGTTGATATTTCTCCATTCTCATTTCTAAACAATGCCTTAAGAAATCTAGTTACATTTATTTTGGATTGCATCTATATAAGGAGATAAAGCCTATTGAGAATATACCTTGACTTGGTAATAGGTTTCACCAATTATCTCAAGACATACTTGAAATCTTCTGCTCTTTTGTTAAAAGCTTTGAAAAGAGAGATTTTTTTTTGATGGATTTAAGTCTGTTTCTCATATCTTAATAAGTAAGGACAGAAGTGTTTCACTGGACAACTATAATGTACCATATGGCTAGCCTATCAGTATATGTACTGGAAGAAGGACCCTTACAATCTAGTGATCTATACATAATAACAAAAAAGAAGAGGAAGCAAAATAGATATATTTCTTAATAGTTGGATTGAATTTCTTTGAAATTTTCCTGAAACCATAGATGAAAATTCCCAGCTAGGTAGTAAATGCAGAATTATTATGTTTATAGTAGTAAACCTGTATGATTTTAAAGGTTACAGGTTTTGCAACTTTATAGTAACAACTGTTAGCATTGAAATGTGCTAAGCACCCTTTTTCTTGGCATACTGTGTGTCTCAGAATGTCCTAAGAACGCCCTAAATTAGAATAACAAAGAAGAGGTGAGTTACTAATATGTTATTTGTTAAGGTTATAGCACTATGATGCTTTAGAATTAACACACAAATGAGTCATTATGTTAAATTCTCTGACATTGTCTCTATTTTTTCTTCTAGTTTTAAAGGTTATAAGGAAGAAAAATACAGGGTAGCTTTAAAAGACTTCTTAAATCTTTTTATCTTAAATTATTCAAACATCACTCAATCCCAGAATAGAATGCAATCAATAGTAGTCACCAAAGAAGTATAGCATCCATACATTTGGGTGTTTCTATACACCTCTCTGTCAACTCCAGCCTCCCCTCTGGCCTGGTCTATAGATAAGATGCCTCAGATTTAAATATTATGTAACTTGGTTTAATTAAGTATTTACCTTTCTTTGGCATTCCACTTTAAAGTTCAAATTATGCCTAATAACCATATATGTTGTATTCTTAGTAGGATTTTGTTCAGCATTTTTCTTTCTACACCATGGAGTCCGGGGCAGGATGAATAAGGGGAAGAAGTAGTGACACTAAAGGATTAGAGGCAGATGGAATCCAAAGGCAAAGAGTGAGGACAAAAGATCACAGTTTGCCGAGAGATACCTTTGCTCCCTCACCTCAACTTGCTTTCTGTCGATTACCATTTTTGGAAGATTGGCTGCCTAGTTCAATGTTTTTGAGAGAAGAACAATGTATTAAGAATCAGAAGATTTGAGTATAGGACCTAGTTATAGTTCTATGATTAACTTAACTCTTTGGGTGTCTCTGTGTCTTTTGTGTGTGTGTGTGTGTGTGTGTGTCATTATAAAAGGAAGTGATAAAATCCCTCATTTAATGTACTATCTATGAGATAAATTAAGAAATGTACTTTTATTTCACTGGTTCTAAACTGGTATTTCACAGATAACATTGGATTACAAGGTGGATTCTCTTTAGCTTGCACACCATCTAACATTTGTTGAATCTTTATTTTCAACATCAAACCTTTTGCAGACAAATTTGGATATTCTGCCTCTTGTGAAAATGCATAAGTTCTAGAAGGTACTATGCTAAGCTGGGCAGCCCCTGCTGTGGAGGGGACCAGGTCACCATCCTCACCAGGAGCTCAGCTTTTTACATCCACGCTTCATTTATTCATGACACCTACATGACCCAATAGATTTTTGAGTTTGTGAGACCTGTTGTAACCTTTACAATTTTTCAAGATACTAATATAAAATATGACAAAGTAGAATGAGAATGGCTTAGTCATACAGAGAAACATGAAATAGGATCATGGGAAGTATTTCCCCCTCTTGTTGACTAGTGCTTTCTTGAATTCAAATATGGAATGAAAATGTTTAATAATCCTAACATTCATTCTTTGCATTTCCCACCTAATCTGAAACGTATCTATAAGCATCAAAGACATGCCTGGTAGGGGTTTATGAATGTAGGGTAGAGTGAAATGCCCACCAGGCAGGTAAATACATAACCCTGTCCTATAACATCCAGGAAAAGAAGTGTCTACAATGTCAAATTTGAATTTTCTTCAAACTAAAATCTAACATGTGATTATTTTTCATTATTACTAAATGCATTTCTATGAAATAATGTCTTTGCAAAATGAAATATTTGATACCAGTGTTACATCCAACACTCCTGAGAAAAATTGGTCCTGATTCCTAATCTCAGTTCATTAATATTTTTTGAGCAAAAACCAAATTTTATTAATTTACCTAAAGGAGAGAATGTGAATATGGTGTTTTTGATTTGTAAATGAACAATATGGCTCTGACATGCTTCCATATTTTTCAAAATAAAACTAGATCTTTATCCTATTTTTGAAAGATAGTAAATTTTTATGCTTTCTTTTCAATTTTAAATGTTAAATATCAACTGTTACAAAGACTGGCAAAGAACATGTAAAAATAAATAAGAATCAGTGCTGTTCATTTATAGCTTTCTATATTTAGAACATTTTTTATGAGATAAACCGAATTTGATAGAAGATAGGAAAACTTTAAATACAAATGTTTTCTAAGTGACAAGAAAAAAATTCAAAATATAAAAAATGCCAATTTTCACACATATCAGAAACTATCACTATGATGTTTTCCTCTCTTGTACTTAAAAATGATTACTTCATTTGGTTAATGCACTATTTGCAAGAATTTGAGTGTGTTTGTGTATTTTTACTGAGTACAAAGGTGTGCAAATAGCTGTAATTTTATTTATCTGCAGCTGAGCTTAATTTTCTCTCAAAGCCCATTCCATAACATGGCAGAATATTTTTTAATTGAAATAAAACTTATACACAGTGAAATGCAGAGAGCTTAAGTATATGATTAGATATTTTTTGATAAATTCATCTGTATAGCAGCCATCCCAATCAAGACAGAATATTTCCATTACCCCAGAATGTGACCTAGTGCTTCAGGTCCGTTCTCATCCCACAGACAATTATTGACCTGACTGTATCACACTTCCCATCCAGTCTTGTTAAAATTTATAGAAGTGAAATAATATCATATGCAGTATTTGTGTCTGGTTCTGTCACTTGCCATTTCGTTTTGGAAATCATCCATGTTTTTTAATGTGTCAGTAGGAAAATTTTCTTCTTGAGGACTGTTGTATGAATATATCACAATTAATTTATCCATTCTCCTGATGTTAGCATTTGTATTGCTTTTATGTTTTGACTCTTGTGGGCCAGGCTATTAACATTCTTATTCATGTCTCTCCATGGGCATATTTGCCCATTTCCTTAATTAGGCAAAATCCTAATAAATCATAGGGTAAACTTATTTCTAACTTTAGAAGAAACTGTCAAACAGTTTTCAAAAGTGGTGTTCCATTTTATACTCCTACTAGCAGTGTATGAAAGTATTAGCTGATCCATATCTTTACCAAGATTTGGTGATGTCAGTCTTTTTAATTTTAGCCATTCAGATGTGAGTGTTTTAATTTGTACTTCCCTGATAGCTAATAATGCTGAGCCTTTTCATTGCTATTGTCTTGAATATATATCATATATCTTCTTTTGTTGAGGGCCTATGTAAGTATTCTGTTCATTGTTTTAACTGAAGCTTTGTCACTGTTGTTATTCTTTATAGGAAATCTTTATACATACTAGATACAAGATCTTTGCCAGGTACACCTTTTTACAAATATTTATTTCATGTTGATTGTCTTTTCATTTCTCAGTTTTAATGACTTTTTACAGCAGCACCTTTTCATTTCAATAAAATCCAGTTTATTTTTTTTATTTTTACTATTTTTTGTGTTTTTTCTAAGAAATTGTTGCTTGCCCCAAGGTCATGAAGAAATAATTTAATTTTCCAAGTCACTTAATTTTCTAAAAAAGTCTTAATTTTCTTCTAAAATTTGTATCGTTTGAGGGGTGCCTGGGTGGCTTAGTCAGTTAAGAGTCCAACTGTTGATTTAGGCTCAGATCATGATCTCAGGGTTGTGAGATCAAGTCCCACATCCGGCTCCATGCTGGGAGTGGAGACTGCTTAAGATTCTCTCTCTCTCCCTCTTCCTCTGCTCCTCACTCTCCTCCCCTTTCCCTCTCTAAAATGAATGAATGAATAAATAAAATGAAAATTAAAAAACTAAAAGTTTTATCATTTGAGATTGTACATTTTGTTCCATGAGCCCTGTTTAACTAATTTTTGTCTGCAATTTAAGTAAAGATTGAGGCTTAATGCCCCTATAAATTTACCTATTTATTCCAGTTTGATTTGTATAAAAGTATCCTGTCCCTCACTGAATTGCATTGGTGCTTTTGTTAAAAATTAATTGACCATGTAGAAATGAATCTGTTTCTGGACACTTACCTGTTTCTTTGCTTTATATGACTATCCTTATATTAACACCACTGTTCTGATTACCTCTGTGATAATTTCTACAACCATATTTTGTTTTTAATTTTTTTACTCTTTTATATTGTTTGAACTTTCATATAAATTTTAGAGTCAACTGGCCAATTTGTCAAGAAAAGTAACTATTAGGAATTTAACTGGAGTTCTTTGAATTTATAGATAAATATGATGAAAATGTTAACAATATTGAGTTGTCTAATTTATGGTAATGGTATATCTTTCCATTTATTTAGGTCTTTTTAAATTTCTCCTAACAACATTTTGTATTTTTTAGGGTACAGGCTTGTATGTTTTTGTTAAGTATGTTATTAGCCATTTAAGTTGTTTGTTAATATTGTAAATGGTATTGATTCATTTTGTAATCTTAGTTTTCAGTTGTTTACTGGTAGTTTATAGAACTACAAGTAATGTTCTATATTGATCTTTTACCTTGGGACCATGTTACATTTGTTCCTTTTTAGGTCTTTTGTTTGTTTTTTAGAATTCCTTAGGATTTTCTGCCAAAATAATCATGTTGTCTGTGAGTAACCCCAGTTTTATTTTTTATTTCTAACATCTATGGCTTTATTTTTTTTCCTTACCTTTATTACATGAGGTAGGGCCTCAGTATTGAACAGAAGTAATGAGATGGGACATCCTTGCATTCTTCTTGATTTTAGGTGGAATTTTTTCTCTTTTATTCTGTTAATCTAGTAAATTACATGGATTAATTTTTTTTTCAATGTTAAACAGAACTTGCATTTCTGGGATAAACTCCATTTGGTAATGATGTATAATTTTTTTTTATAAATTGCTTGATTCTACATGTTAATATTTTGTTAAGGATTTTTATATCCATGTTCATGATTTTGGTCTCTAATTTTCTTTACATATAGCATCTTTGTCAGGCATTGTTATCAAGATATGATGCCCATGTAAAATGAGTTTGTATAAGATTACTGGGTTTTTTTCTTATTTAATCATTTGGTAAATTCACAGTCTATCCATATTCATAAGGATTTTCCTTGGTGGGAAGATTCTTTTTCCCATTACAAATTCAATTTGTCTAAGAGTTACACGGTATTTTGGGCATTCTGTTTTTTCTTATGTTGATTTGGTAAGTTATTTTTTCAGTCCCATTTCATCTGGATTATCTAATTTATTGGCACACAGTTTACATTATATCCCTTTTTTATTTTTATATCTAAAGAATCTGTTTTAATAAAATTACTTTATTCCTGAGATTATGTTGAATTTTTTCTCTCTTCCTTTCGTGTAGTCTTAAACGAAGACCATTATTTTCTATTATTTTCAAAGACTCAGTATTTGGCTTTTATAATTTTCTCTCTTTTGTCTGTTTTTGATTTCATTGATTTATCTCTTACATTTACTATTTCCTTCTTTCTACTTGACTTTAATGTTTTCCTCTTTTATTATTAAGAAGGAACTTAGTTCATAGATTTTTACACTTTTTCTTTTATAAGAATTTAAAGCTATGAATATTACCCTAAGCAACATTTTCATGCTATCTCACTAATTTTGGTGTTTTTCATTTTCATTCACTTCAAAGTCTTTTCTTGTGACATTTTTGTGATTTTCTTTTTTTTTAACCCATGATGTTTAGAAGTGTGTTTTAATTTTCATATATTGAGATAGTTTTCTAGACATCTTACTGTTATTGATTTCTAAATTAATTTTGTTATGGTAATAGATTTCAGTGTTTGAAATTTATTGATGCTTGACTCATGGGATGGTACACCTCTATGAACTTTTCATGTGCACTTTGTAAGAATCTGTTCTCTACAGTTGTTGGTGCAAGGTCTATAAGTTAACTGTTAGCTCAGGCTTTCTCATAAGGTTGTTCATGTTTTCTATATTCTTACTGATTTTTTTTTAAAGATTTTATTTATTTGTCAGAGAGGGAGAGCACAAGCAGGGGGACTGGCAGACAGAGGGAGATACAGGCTCCCCTCTAAGCAGGGAGCCCAATGATGGACCAATGCAGGACTAGATCCCAGGTCCCTGGGATCATGACCTGAGCCAAAGTCTGACATTTAACCAACTGAGCCACCCAGGCATCCCTGATTCTTATCTGTTTGTTTTATCATTTATTGAGATTGAGAAAGGAATGTTTAAATCTCCAACTAGATTGTGGATTTGTCTATTTCTACCTTTAATTCCATCTCTTTTTTTTCTCTTATATTTAGAAAAGTTGCTACTGGTGAGTACATATTTATGATTCTTATGTTCTCCTGATGAATTGATATTTTTATCATTGTGAAATGACTTTCATTATTTCTGGTAACACTCCTGGCTTTGAATATCTGATGTAACATAGCCATCCCAGCATTCTCATGTTTACTATGAGGAGTGTATTTTTTTTTTCCTTTCTTCAACATGCAAATAAATTGTCTTTGTTTTTTTTTTTTAAAGATTTTATTTATTTATTTGACAGAGAGATAGACAGAAGAGCACAAGCAGAGGGAGTGGCAGAGGGAGAGGGAGAAGCAGGCTCTGCACTGAGCAGGGAACCCGATGCGGGACTCGATCCCAGGACCCTGAGATCATGACCTGAGCCGAAGGCAGACACTTAACCGTCTGAGCCACCCAGGTGCCCTGTGTCTTTGTTTTTAAAATTCCTGACCCTTCTGTGGTTTTAATGTTAAATCCAGTGTGTTTATCTAGGCTTTCTAATTAAATGGATTCCAATCTTGTGTTCCCCTGTGGTGAGCAGCATCTAAAATATCTGCTTTTATTTCCTAGTTTTCTAGTTCTTTTGCTTTCCACCAGACTTTCCAGAATATTTTCTATTCATATGTAGTTCAGGAAAACAGTCAAGTATTTGATAGGAGTTTAAACTCAGATGAGGAGCTTCCTCTTTTGAGGGTTGTCCTTCTGTGATTTTTCTCCCCTTCAATTTCTAGCCTTTCTGGTAGCCTGGATCTCTCTCCTCTGGCATTGAAGTCACTAAAGACTACAGTTTTCTGCTTGAGTTGCAATAGCATCACACCTCAGGCAGTGAAGTTGCCTTTAGGATGTTTAAGTCCGTACAGATGGCTCTCACATGGATCCCTTCCTTAGAGAGTGATTTAAAAAGTTGGGAAGGACTGTTGTAAGATCTCTTTTACATGAAATGAACAGAACAGTTCATCTGTACAAAATTTTCATAGCATCAGCAGGTCAGATTACTTGTCTTTCAGACTGAAGAATCTTTGAATGAAGAAGAAAAATATGATTCCTTGTAAATAGGTTCCTAACATCAGGTTTTTATTTTTTCCCCCTTACCTGGATTATGTTCATTTGCCAAAATCTCTGGACATACATGATGGCTAATAATCTATTTCTGTTTTGAGGAAAAAATCTGAATTCATATATAAAAGCTTTGTATTAAAACTTACTTGGTCTTTAAAATGTTGTATGTTAGCAATCATGTCAATTTTGTATTCGTTACGTTTACATTTGACTATTAGAATTCATTCTTTCCCCTTCCACATAAATCTAACGATCTTTATAGTCTTCCTGATTGTGGTGGAAGCTTCAGAAGGTCTAGCCAACTTAAAAACATGTAGTTGCCCTTTCACAAATATTACCCTTTGTTTATGTGTGTTTCAAGGTTTATTAAGCAAGGCTTATTTTTACTGTAAGGAGAAAAATAACTTCCTGCTCCGAAAGGAATAGTGCATTTTTTTCCTGCAATCTGAGGGCACTTTAATTCATAACATTTGTTAAACACAAACACTGGTTTTGAAATGCCCATATGTAGGCTATATTCATGCTTTCCTAACAGACATAAACAGAGTATCCTGGTGATTTCAGTAACCTGTGACTGTCCCAATTCTCTTGCTGACAAGGAACTGAAAAATACTCTTTGGATTTAGGAGGAACTGACATAATTTGACTGACTTGTACTCACTACCTCCAGGCAAGCACACCTGTAGTCACCTGCCTTGAGGCAGACCTGTGTTTTAGTAGAGCAGTAATAGTAGATTTCTCCCTTCCATATATGGAAATATTTCTTATAACCCACAGTAGCAGGGTCCATGCTTTGATTTTTTCCCCCCAATGTTTCCAGTTTTTCAAAGCCATCTTTCTGAGCACTTACTAGGCGCCAGACATCTTGTTGGGTTTGGAAGATAAAACAATGAATAAGACACATTCCACTTCTTCTCTGAATTTATAAGAAGTAGGAGAAATGGATTCGGACATAGCATATAATAACAATTCTCTTAAATAAACTGCTGTACTTAAGCTATGAAAAAAATGTCATAGCAGTTCAGGTTTTGTCTTAGAAGAACATGGTACTGGGAAAGCTTCCCAAAGGTGTGGACACATGAACTCTTTCTTAAGAGGTGAGTAGGTTTTGGCAGGTGAAGAAATAGTTTGGTTTCAGGAAATGGGTTTAGGAAAGAGTGTGAGAAACCATGGACACCTAGTGCATTTAAGGGACATTGATATCCTTAGAAAAGAGTTGGGAAGAAAGGTTAATGACATTACTATCAAAGTCATTGAATGCCATGCTAATGAGATTAGAATTTCTTCTACAATCATGGAGAGCAGCTAAAGGTTTTTGGATTAATGGAAAATAAGATCAAGGTTATATAGTTTTGGAGGTAACAGCACTCTAAAATACTTGCTAAAAGGATGAGAAATTCAATTTGGGGCATCCAGTTGGATGGCTCCCGATAAAAAATGTGATATTTTCAAAATTTATTCTGTGGCATACAAGTCCCACTAGATTAAAAAGAGATTTCAAATACATTTTTTTTCTTCTCAAAGTTTACGATACACTCTTTAAAACTGAAAAATCTAGAGATTTACAGTAAATATATTGTTCCTATGTCTTTAACTTATTGTTTCCTAAGCTTATTTCACCATAGCTCTTAGTGAGGACTTTCCTAAATTCTGAGACTGTAGTGAAAATGCTATTCTATCCAACACAGTGATAGAACTAGTATTGGTTAGTGTTCCATGTGCCACATAGGACCATTTTGTTCAAGATTCATATTATGATTTATTCCTCATAATAACCTTAGTCATATATAAAGCACATGCTACTGACTTCCAATATGCAATCCACAAAAATCCTGAGACTTCAAGAGAGGAAATACTTTGCCAACAGTGCAGCATTAACAAGCAGTGGGACCAGAATGTGAGCCCAACTTTGACTCCAGTTCTCTTAATAGATAGACAATTCTATCTTCTCTTCCTTTTGCCCCATCTTATGCTCTTCTTGGGAGGAAAAAAGTAGAAAGAATTTATTTTCCCAGAAAAAAGAGGGATCTGAAACTTTTTCTTTCACTCAGAAAACACTATTGGAAAGTAAAAGATCCTAAATATTTCTTTTTTTTTTTTTTTTTTTGCCAATTGCTTTGCCATGTTTTTTCATCACCTAAAAAATACTTTGGAATATATCTTCGACCAGAAAAGGGAATTTGTCTTCTTTCTTAACTACTACCTTACTGCCCTGTCATCTTGAAACTGTCCTAATGATAGATATCTCTCTATTTGCTTCCAGTATTGGGATTTCCTATCTTGGTACTTATTCCTTTACCCCATTCGTAGGCTTCCAGGCAAATTTTAGTAGCTCCATGCTCATTGAAATAACTATGTGACTGTTTGTTTCCAACAGTTTTGACATCCCTAAAATGTTTTCCATAAAATAAGTCTAAAAGGATGTAAGCATACTTTTCAACAATTTATTGGATAAATTCTCTTTATGATTGGGAAGTTATCCTGGAGAAGCAGAGAACCAAGGGATTCACAACAATCATGACCAACCCAGGGAAATAGAAGAGTTCTTAAATGTAATTAAATTTTCAACTCTACTGTTTTCCCACTTATGGTTTACCAGGAATTGCCAGAAAAACACCATAATAATAACTGCTAAAATTTATTTTGTGCTTTTCACAACCTTAAGGAAAGTGTTAAATCATTTTCATTTCACGGACAATAGAATCTATTGGGAACCAAACTAAGAGATGTGACTTAAGTAAATATGTTAAAGAATGAGGCAAGCAAACCCAAAGAGTTCTGTTTGATGATGTTCCTACTGTCAAGATTTATCAAAGATCCTTCTTTTGTCAGTAAACATACCAGAGATGTTGATGTCTGCGCTACAAGATGATTAAGTTTGGTGGGGCTCAGGGTGCCGTCTTGGAGACATACATGGATGCATCTGGGCAGTTTCCACATTTGATAAGGGCTTGTGCATTTGTCCAGAACTATGTTCTGCCTGCTCCTTACACTGCTCATCACTTGCCTTGCCCTAGGGGATTTCTGTCAGTAACAGTTAAACTACTGGCAGCTAAAGTATTCCTCATCAACCTGAAGCTATTTTGGGGCAGTTCCTGACATAGTATTGCAGAATTCCCACTAATAATCATTTCTTCTCCCATTAGTTATGACATTTTCTCTCAACGTTACCTATACCCTAACATGCACTCACGCATATGCATACAGTATATAAAGACAGTAATTACAGAAGACGAGGCTTTATTTTTTAGATTGAAAATATGAATGCAAGTTTTTCGTTAATTGAAACTGAAGGTCTGACTTAAAAATAACACAACTAAGTTAATAATCTAAATTCCCTATAAATATTTAATTATTCTCTAAAAGCTTGAGTTCCTGCTTTTGTCCTCTCCCCACGTCCTGAGTTCTGAGGGAAAATGCTTGAAACTGTTTGAACCTTTCTCCAGTCTCTCATATATACTAGCAAATTTTTATTAGTAGTAATTTAGTAGTTCTTTTTCTTTCTTTTTATTTCAAAGGGAGGAATTATAGTTATTTAAATAATTTTCAAAAATTTTTAGGCTCAGTGTGTTCAAATGTGATCAAAATCACAATCATTAACTCAGTGACTAAAAAGAAGATCTATTTTTTATCACTGTTTATTGAACATAAAAAAGTTTACCCTTAGTTATTTGAATTTGTCCAGCACTAGAAATATAAGGAATCATGTCTGAGAAAACTGTAAAACAAGTGTAATGCTTGTATCTTCAGATGTTCATTTGGCCAATCTTATACCTTTAGCTGAGTTATTCAGCATTAGATGAAGGCATATCCCTTCCATAGTCATACTTTTTCAGGGATTGCAAAGAGGAAAAAAAAAATATTAGTTTATAAAATAGGATTATATGACTTCTTCAGATATGAATCCAATGTTTACAATACCATTATTTTAGTTGTCCTGTGAAACAAAATAGTCTATTTTATGGAAAGACTAGTACCAGCTAAGTGTATTGAACAAAAAAAGAAAATAGCTAAATGTATCTCAGACTCAAGAAAATGTAATACTACAAATGGACTTAAAAATAATATTAGCCTGTGAAAAATTACTGCTAATGTTGGCTTATAGTCTTTTAATTAGATTGTAATGAGTTTACAAGTTATAAAAATCAAGAAAGAGTCACAAAAACAGCTGACAGAGATAAACAGTTGATTAATGAAGTGAAAACTCAAGACGACTATTTTGACTACATATTTGACTATTTCTAAGGTGACCATTAACAAAACATATCATCTGGATATCACGAGTTACAGGGACAGACTTCAATTTAATTGATGAAAACTATAACTTGCTCACTGCCGATGAAATTATACAGAATAATTGGCAAAGAAAACTTTTCAAAACATTCCTTTTTCTGCTTTCGAATCCATTTGAGAACCTTTAAAATCTAATCTCTTAGCAACTTTCAAATATACAATACAGTATTGTTAACTATAGTCACCATATAGGAATCACTTTTATTGATTTTTATTTATCTCAAATGTTTGTAGAACTCCAAAATCAAATATACAAGTGGCAAGTTTTAAGGATAATCTTGCTAATTCTTTACCAGACTAGAAATATAATTTTAAGCTGGGCACTTCTGATTTCAGCAAAACTCTCCCCAAGTTCTCAGAGTATAAGGTCTAATAATGAGGATCCCCTTTTTTCATCATCCTTCTTACCCCCTTACCCTTTTACCTCTTTCATATTTTGACCACTTCATTTCAGCAGTCCCACAGAAATAATAGTTTCTATCACAAGCAATGGGAGGAATATGATGTAATGCTCTGGGTAATTTTGTTAAACCCACTTAGCCCCTAATCCACTCAAGTCAAAGCTGGTATTGGAGTTATCACTCACTAGACTGGCTTTGTGCACAGAGCAATTCAATACCCACACATCTTCACAAATTACTGGTACGCATCCTCAGACAGTAGGCTGAGACAGCTGAAAAAAGACACCTCTTCAACTGCTAATTTTCTATATTTTTATTTCATTCTTAACACCTCTTTGCAGACAATTAGCTTTTTTCCCCTTTTCTTTCTCAGACTATTTTAAATTAGCCCATTTCAGGCTGATGAATGAGCCAAGTTACAGCCCATGAAGGAAGCACTAGCTGAATGCTAAAATGGTGCTCATTGCTAGAATGCAATGCCACATGTTTTATTCTTAGAGGCAAGCAATGGAATATTTACTTTTACACATTTTCAAACCAATTTGAGTAAATGTGAGAATATACTGCATATTACTGAAGAACAATCTAAAGACCCCATAGGTGACTGGAAAGCTTTCTGGGTAAGTTTCTCATTTAAAAAAATATGGTTAACCTATGTTAATGGGCCTTATTGCTTTGTACTTTTGCTTTTTCTGGTGTGGATTAGAATTCTTATAAAGATTCACAGTAAGGGGTGCCTGGGTGGCTCAGTCGTTAAGCGTCTGCCTTCGGCTCCGGTCATGATCTTGGGGTCCTGGGATCGAGCCCCGCATCGGGCTCCCTGCTCCGCGGGAAGCCTGCTTCTCCCTCTCCCCCTCCCCCTGCTTGTGTTCCCCTCTCGCTGTGTCTCTCTCTGTCAAATAAATAAATAAAATCTTAAAAAAAAAAAAAAAAGATTCACAGTAAAAAAAATAATTAACTTAGAAATTGGATGCAAAGGAAGAAAAGTATATTGATAAACTATTTGTTTACATGCCTCACCACATACTTTTACTCTGTCCTTTGAGAAAACCTCTCTTGCTTGACTGCTGACCCTATTGATTAAAACCAATACAGGCATGCTGTTTCTAATCATTGTTTTAGAATAGCAATATCTCATGTATCCAGCATAGTGTGCAAACACGTTCACATATTCAAATATTCTGGATAACTAAAACATACCTCTTTAGCAGCAAAGCTAAGCCTTTGGATGGAAATCCTTCTGCGATGTGTCAAACATTACAGTTTTTATTATTATTTTAAACAGAGTGCTAAGATAAGTATCTTTTCTCTCAATGACTCATTGTGTTCTTCCACATTATAGCAATGCCTTCATAGGTTTTTGAGATCCTTTATCCCTTTCCTAAGTCGTAGATTGTAGTAGTAGTTCTTCTGTCTTCCTCATTTCCTGTCAATGACTATCTTCTAATCTTCCACAGTATTTTAAAGACAATAGTCTGAACTGCTGTTTCTTCTTTCTTTTGGAGTAAAACTCGAGGACTTAGTGATACATATTTGCTACTCACCAACAATTTCCATCTGTTTTAGTTTTGTGACCATATGGAGGAGGGATGTGTTACCACTAGTCAGACATCTATCAAAGTGGGCAATTTGGGGTTATCCACCCTGAAAAAAGAGAAATATTAAAGATCCCACTCCATACCAGAAACTTCAGAGATTCTGAGGAATGTCTGAGAAACACAGGTAAACATGAAGTCAGTTTTGTTTCCAGAAACCTTCATAGCATATCTTCCTCTTAAGCTAAACCCATATACTTAAACTTTAAAGTCTTTGTACAGTAATCTAAGAATTTAACAATATGATGATATATTATGGATGTTTATAATATGAAACGTTTCATTTGCTGATCTCAAAGCAAAATAAAAATAATTTCTGATTTATATATTTCTCTATTCCCCTATCCTGGGTATCCAAAGTTCTAAAGGACATTAAATAATTTTATTTAACAAAGTGGCTTCATGATTATCATTATTATCACATGTCACACATACACAAAATCCATACTGTAGAGCAATTGTCTACAATTTTTTTTCCACTAAAGGGCCAAATAGTAAATAATTTTGTTTTTGTGGGACCTCTGCTCTCTGTTGTAACTACTCAAGTCTGGGTGTTATAGCCATAGGTAATAAATAAGTTGTCTAAACTTTGTTTATAGACTCTAAAATTTGAATTTGTGTAATTTTTATGTATTATGAAATATTCTTCCTCTTCTTTTTTTTTTTACTTTTTTTTTTCTCCAATCACTGAGAATGCTAACCTTTCTTAGGTCACAGGCCATATAAAAATAGTCTATGAGCCTATTTGGCCTACAGGCCAGTTTGTCTACCACTGCAATACAGTCCTGCTACAGAGGGTTTTAACAGCAGTAGAAATGGCATACAAACATCCAAGATTTGAGAGGTTTGCATATGGCAACAGGCTTCCAGTAAAAGGCTGAAAGTTTTGGTAATTTATTGTTTCTAAATATATTGATAATATTTTAAAAGATTTATTTATTTATTTATTTGAGAGAGAGAGAGAGAGAATGACCAGGAGTGGTGGGGAATGGGGAGACAGGCAGACAGAATATCAGCAGATTCCCCTGCTGAGCGGGGAGCCCAGTGCAGGGCTTGATCTTACCACCCTGAGATCATGACCTGAGCCGAAATCAAGAGTCAGACACTCAACTGACTTAGCCACCCAGGCACCCCATAAATATATTGATAATTTTAAAATGGAAAATTCCAGGGTATTTTACAGAGTTTGTTGCTTATTTGTTTTTTGTTCTGAGTAGTTCTTAGACCATAACTTTTCAAACTTTACTGTGCATGGGAATAATACATAGTTATCCTGTTAAGAGGCAAACAGGCAAGTCTGTTTTGGCGCCCAAGACTATAGTTTTAATAGGCTCACAGGTGATGCCAATGTTATTGGTCCTTCCATCACCCTTTGAGTAGCTAGGGCATAGACAACATTTAAAAAAGTCCAATTTGGGGTGCCTGGGTGGCTCAGTCGTTAAGCGTCTGCCTTCGGCTCAGGTCATGATCCCAGGGTCCTGGGATCAAGTCCCACATCGGGCTCCCTGCTTGGCAGGAAGCCTGCTTCTCCCTCTCCCACTCCCCCTGCTTGTGTTCCTGCTCTCGCTCTCTCTCTCTCTCTGTCAAATAAATAAATAAAATCTTAAAAAAAAAAAAAAAGATTTAAAAATAATTAATTAATTAATTAATTAAAAAAAGGTCCAATTTGACCTGATAAGTGCTAATGAGTCTATATATGGGAGTTTAAAGGATAGAAATTTTATGGTTGTAAATGAAGGGCATAGCCCTTGAAAAATGAAAGCCAAAAGATATGAAAAAAAATGTAATAACATTTACATTACAGACATTCCTCATCTGAAGATGTTTTGACTTAGGGTTTTTTGACTTACAATTTTGTGAAAGCAAGATGCATTTAGTAGAAACCATACTTTGAATTTTGAATTTTGATCTTTTCCCTGACCAGTGGTGTGTTTTGGTAATCTCTCGTGAAGCCAGTCATCAGCAGCCAGCCCCAGCTCCCTGCCAGCCATGCGATCACAAGCGTAAACAACCAATATACCTATAACCACTTTGTATCCGTACAACTGTTCTGTTTTTCACCTTCATTACTTCAGTACAGTATAAATATACTTTGTGAGATATTCAACACTTTATTATAAAAGTAGGCTTTATGCTAGAGGATTTTGCCCAACTATAGGCTAATGTAAGCGTTCTGGAGCACATTTAAAGTAGACTAGGCTAAGCAATAATGTTTGTTCAATAGGTTAGGTATATTAAATGCATTTTCAACTTAAATGATGTTTTCAGCTTCAATGGGTTTATCAGGACATAACCCATTGTAGGTTAAGGAAGATTGGTATATGAATGGCTTCACCAAATTAAGAATTACACTAACAGCCCAGAATACTTAACTTGCTAAACACTAAACATACTGGCTACTCCCAAAAATATAGCTTTAATGCAGACCACATTCATCCTAACTCTTCAAATATTTTTCAGCTTTTTGGTGGATTACCTAATACTAACGTAATGAGCAATTAAGTAAAAACTATAAAGTACAAGGGCTATTAAGAATTGCTATGTACCCTTTAGGCTTACATGTTGCATTTACTGTGTGCACACATAAATATGCAAGTATGCATGATGCTTAAAATGCATTTGGTCTGAGGATTTCTAATGTCAAGTTTCAGTCCCATGCAAATGAAAGGGGCTGAATGCATAAACCTGTCAAAATGATGATTTTAATGGAAATGTCAAGATACTTCTGAAAGCCAATATAATAATCCCTTTTATGCAGCACTACGAAGGAGCCTATGATCCTAAAAGAACTAACCTGTCACCCTGCACTATATGTTTCATCCTATTACCATCCTCAGCTCCATTATCTAAATGACCAAGCACTCCTTCAATTCTAGGGCTAAATGATGTCATGACATGACTATCATCATATTTATACCTCATAAAATTAGAAAGGTTATTAAACATAATTTGACCTTTGGCATACTCTAATAGAATCCTGATTTTTGCTGTTTTCTTTCTTTTCCTCCTTTCCCCCTCTATGCACTCCCATCACTCAGTTTTTTTTTTCTTCTTTTCAAATAAATTGTTTCCCACTTACACTGATGTTATGTTGCATGACCAAATCTAGGATTTTATAAAATGCAATTTTTATTCTAGTGCTTCCTAATTATTCTTCAAAGCTGCCACTCAGGAGAGAAAAGTTACTTCTATTCAAACCTAAATTCAATGCCAAGTACATATGCCCTTGAAAATTTTCTAAAGCATCGAGTGATGTGGGGTCTGAGATGTCTTGCTGTTTTGTGGTTACTATTGTCTTTAACTAGCTGGTAATACAGTCCAGAAGGCTATTAGCTATGCTTATCTGTGTTGGTTCACTCTGATCAAAACATATTCAAAGAACAGGTGCTTCATGATGGGCTAAGGTCATGCATTTGGTATGTTGGACAGTTGAGAAGGAAAGAGTTTTTGCCAGAATCTTTACAGACTCCTATGCTGTATAACGACCTTCCCTCTTGTATTTAAGATACTTTTAAATAGATTTAACAGAAATAGTTATATTTTATAAATGCTTCAAAATAAGGGCAATGAGGTGTGTGTGTGTGTGTGTGTGTGTGTTCTTTTCTTTGGAGTTCAATGCTAATTTATCTTGTCCGTAATGTATGTTTTCTGTTCCAAAGCCTTCTCAACACAAAATCTTATTTTTCAGTCTCCTCCGAGTGTTGGTTACTTTTTAACATTCTCTCAGCTTCCTTGTTAATATCCCTGATGCCAATGGCTTCCACGTGGTGATACATTTTCACAATTAATTTTCCATTCAAGAAAGTAGTCTCTTACTTACACTCAACTCACAGCTTCCTGTTCTCAGTTTGATTTATTATGGCATTTATTTACACTCAGTAGCTATTTATTAAATATATACTACATGACAAAAAAAAGCAGTCTCTGCTTTCAAGGAATTTGTAGCCTAGTAGGTCTATGGCAAGAGAATGGATAATAAAATATGATGTGATATGCCAGCTTTTAAATCCATGAATCAATCAATATATATTTATGAAATGAAAACTAGGAACAATCATCAAGCCTTTATTAGACATAGATGTGGATGTGGATATAAATACGGACACAAATAGAATTATTGACTCCAAAGAAATTGAAAACTGGTAGGAGAAAAAATAATAATATAAAGAGAAACCCTTGTTACGAGATATTATATGATAACTGTCATATATTCTTATTAGAGGCAGAAAGTCCATAGGAAATTAATCCTTCTCTAGTAAGAATTATTTTCATACCTGGTGTTCAATATTGGTAATAACATTTTATTCTTTGTTCCATATTTGCTTGATCACAGAATGAATAATTTACCTGCCTATGCATTTTATTTTATGAATTGACTAAAGAGATCACTCTATTTCTTTGGTCTTTCTTTATGTCCTGTCTTTTATTTGCCTCTTTTTTTTTTTTTTTTAAGATTTTATTTATTTATTTGACAGAGAGACACAGCGAGAGAGGGAACACAAGCAGGGGGAGTGGGAGAGGGAGAACCAGGCTTCCCGCTGAGCAGGGAGCCCGATGCGGGGCTTGATCCCAGGACCTGGAATCATGACCTGAGCCGAAGGCAGACGCCCAACGACTGAGCCACCCAGGCGCCCCTATTTGCCTCTATTTTTTGTGTAGAGTAATTCAACTGGTTTGATCAAACTACCATTAAAAATACCATAGACTTCATGGTTTAAAAAAGGGAAACTTATTTTTTCTCAGTTTTGGAGGCTGCAGCCCCAGGTCAAGATGCCAGCTGATTCGGTTCCTGGTGAGGAACTGTCATTTCACAGCTTTGTAGTTCTAATCAAATAAAAATGGTCTTATCTAGACTAAGAAAATGGCTATCATTCACAAAAGAACTAGAAACACACTTCATATCAAGATGGAACTATTTATTTTTCTGTGTTTGATCATAGTCTCTATTTGGACTTTAGCTGTAAGAGACATACACAAGCATACACAGATACACACAGACATACTCCTTGCCAAGGGACTGATTTCTTATTGCCCTTTTAAAATATATCTAATCTTAATATGCTGGGAAAACAACAACCACAAAAACAACCAAGAATGACAGTATAAGTATACCACTTTTTCTATGAAAAAGCATGAGTGTTTTAGGTTACCCAATTAGTCTTTCTGTCTCCTCTCTGTTTTGTAATTTAGCCACTGTACTTCTTCCAACTTAGTTGTCCTATTGCACTGTTTTCTTTTTCTTTTTTTCAATTATTTTAAAATACACATAACAAAATTTACCATCTTCACCATTTTTGAGTGCTCAGTTCTATGATATTAAATACATTTATATTGTTGTATACCCATCACCATCATCCATTCCCATTACTTTTTTCATCCTGTAAAACTGAAAACCTATATCTAAATATTTATTACATAGTAACTCCATATTCTCCCATACCCCAGCTTTGGGCAACCACCATTCTACTTTTTATCTCTATGACTTTGTCTACCCTAAGTACCTCCTATAAGTGGAATCATACAGTGTTTGTCTTTCTGTGACTCATTCATTTCACTTAGTATAAAGTTTTCAAGATTCATCCATGTTGTAGTATATTACAGAATTTCTTTCCTTTTTAAGGCTGAATAATATTCTCTGTGTGTGTATACCACATTTTGCTTATCCATTCATCCATTGTTGGAAACTTGGGTTACTTCCCCATTTTAGCTATTGTGAATAATGCTGCTTGAACCTGGGTATAATATCTCTTCAAGATGCTGCTTTCAATTCTTTTGGATATATATTCAGAAATGGAATTGCTGGGGGCACATGGGTGGCTCAATCAGTTAAGCATCCGACTCTTGATCTCAGCTCAGGTCTTTATCTCAGGGTTGTGAGTTCAAGCCCTGCATTGGGCTCCACACTGGGCAAGGAGCCTACTTAAAAAAAAAAAAAAAAAAAAAGGAATTGCTAGATCACATGGAAATTCTATTCAACCTCGGCTGTAGCAACTTCTTGCTAGATACTTCTCCAAAGACAAGGAAAACAAAAGCAAAAATAAACTACTGGGACTTCCTCAAGATAAAATCTTCTGCACAGCAAAGGAAACAGTCAAGAAAACTAAAAGGCAACCCATGGAATAGGAGAAGATATTTACAAATGATGTATCAGATAAAGCACTAGTATCCAAGATATATAAAGATCTTATCAAACTCAACACCCAAAAAAACAAATAATTCAATCAAGAATTGGGCAGAAGACATGAACAGACATTTCTCCAAAGAAGACATACAAATGGCCAACAGACACATGAAAAAATGCTCCACATCACTTGGCATCAGGAAATACAAATCAAAACCACAATGAGATGCCACCTCACACCAGTCAGGATGGCTAAAATTAACAAGAAAAGAAACAACAAATGTTGATGAGGATGCAGAGAAAGGGGAACCCTCTTACACTGTTGGTGGGGATGCAAGCTGGTACAGCCACTCTGGAAAACAGTATGGTATGGAGGTTCCTCAAGAAGTTAAAAATAGAGCTACCCTATTACACTACTGGGCATTTACCCCAAAGATACAAATGTAGTGATCAGAAGGGGCACCTGCATCCCAATGTTTATAGCAGCAATGTCCGCAATAGCCAAACTGTGGAAGGAGCTGAAATGAATGGATAAAGAAGATGTGGTGTATATATACAATGGAATATTTCTTAACCATCAGAAAGGATGAATACTTACCATTTACATCAACGTGGATGGAGCTGGACGGTATTATGCTAAGTAAAATAAGTCAATCAGAGAAAGACAATTATCATATGGTTTTACTCATATGTGGAATATAAGAAACAGTGCAGAGGATCATAGGGGAAGGGAGGGAAAACTGAATGGGAAGTCATCAAAGAGGGAGAAAAACCATGAGAGATTCTTAACTCTAGGAAACAAACTGAGGGTTGCTGGGGGTGGGGGAGTTGAGGGTAATTAGGTGATGGGCATTAAGGAGGGCACATGATGTGATGAGCACTGGATGGTATATACAACTGATAAATTATTGAACATTGCATCTGAAACTGATGATGTACTATATGTTGGCTAATTGAATTTAAATAAAAAATAATAAAAAATAGAATTGCTGGATCACATGGAAATTCTATTTTTATTTTTTTTAGGGACTTCAATACTTTTTTTCACAGGAGCTGTACCATTTTATATTGCCAACAGTGCACAAGGATTCTCCTTTCTATACATCCTTGTCAATACCTGTTGCTTTCTGGGTTTTTTCATAGTAGCCTTCCGAAGGGGCGTGAGATGGTTATAGCACTGATTTTTATCACATTACTCTATTGCTCAAAAACCTTCCATGGCTCCCCATTACCTTGAAATAAACTACAAATGCATGGCTTGTATATACTGTCAACAGCAAAGCTTTTAGAGTTACATCCCATTAATGCTATATATAAAGCCCCTGCAATCTTACTAGTTTCCCCATTATCTCCTAAACTTTATACATGTTTCCTCTTATATGCATACTAAAATTTGCAAGATTTCTTCCAAGTGATACACATTTCTTTTCACTTAACCCCGTTTTTCTCTAGGATGCAATATTGGCATTTAGGGCAGAATAATTTTTCCTTTTGTGGAATTTCCCTGCATCTCAACAAAATGTTAAAAATCCCTGGTCTTTGTTCATTAAGTGCCAGTAGAACTCTTATATTGTAGTACCAACCAAAATGCCTTCACACATTTCCAAAAGCTGTTAGTCAGGACTCTTCTTGTTATAAGTAGTAGAAAATATCAATCAATCTGGCTTAAGCAAAAAAGTGAGTGAATGTGCCAATGGAACTGAAAAATTCAGGGGAAAGTTTATAACTTCAGGTACATAAAGACTTACTAGCATCTAAAAGATTTTTTCTAACTTTGTGTAACTGTTCTATAGTCCAGTATACTTATAGATGGGCCTTCCTCTATGTTGGCTTCCAGTACTATCAGACCTATGTCGCCATAAGCTCTGATTCAAGAAGAGAAGAGATTGTCCCTTTCCCAGTCACTCAAGCAAAAATTCTACTTATATTTGAAATTGTCTTGGCTGGGGTCATGATCCTTTATAAAGGCATCACTAAGGAAATAGAAATATAACATTCTTTTGCATGTTCCTCAAACCAAGGGTAGGATATGGACTACCATTTGGAAAGAGGTAGTTCACCAAAGAAATTTAAGGTACTCTTAAAAGAAGACAGAATAATGGATGCTGGAGAGCAAAATATCAAAATGAAGTTACCTATAAAAAATATTAGTTGCTTAATTTTAGGCAAAGAGTTTAAATTCTGAGCTGTTTCTCTAAATCTATAAAATGTAAATAATGGCAACTACCTCGCAGGTAGATAGTATGAGATTCAAAGTGGAAAGTATATAACATAAAACCTGGACTGGACCATCTCTGCTTAAAACATACCTTATTCCCTTTAAATTCCTTTTTTTTAAAAAGATTTTATTTATTTATTTGACAGAGAGTGTGCACAAACAGGGGGAGCGGCAGAGGGAGAGGGAGAAGCAGGCTCCCCGCTGAGCAGGGAGCCCAATGCAGGGCTCGATCCCAGGACCCTGAGATCATGACCTGAGCCAAAGGCAGACGCTCAACCCACTGAGCCACCCAGGCACCCCTACATTCCCTTCTACAGTGAATCAGAAATGGTTTTTAAAATAGCAATTGGTAGGGATGAGTACAACCTATATAGGTTGGAGAACCTGACCTGTCAGACTAGAACTCAGCCAGTATACCACACCAAAGTACACAGCTGCTTATCATCTTTGGTCCTAGTGAAATTCTTCAGGATCACTTCTATCTGCATTCATCTTTCTTTTTCCTTCTAACCCATTGTGGAACTTCTAGTGATTTCTGTACCAAATCTTGTATGGCCAAAGACTTTTATTATCCTTACCCCTCTGTATTTCATAATTTATACTATTTTACTATTTTACATTTAGTCTGTAAAACCTGTTTTTTGGGGTACCTGGGTGGCTCAGTTGGTTAAGCGACTGCCTTCAGTTCAGGTCATGATTCCAGGGTCCTGGGATTGAGCCCCATATCAGGCTCTTTGCTCAGAGGACAGCTTGCTTCTCCCTCTCCGTCTGAGTTCCCCCTGGTTTTGCTCTCTTGCTCTCTCTCTCAAATGAATAAATAAAATCTTTTTAAGAAATGAAAAAAAACACCTGTTTTTAATCATTTAATTTCTTGTTTTAAATAATAGAAGACATATGCCAGTTAGATCTATAGGAACCTTTAGTTCATATAATTCCTCCCTAAAACAGTGTCAGACACAGAAGATAGCCTGCACTCATTATATCTTGTAAACCAGAAAGACATTGAGGGGCCCTGGATGAAAGTGGCTGGATGTGTGGAATTGCACATACTAATCGTATCCACCCCTCAATGTTGCAATGGCCTCTGTGCGCACAGATGGAAAACCATTGATGCTGGATAATGATTGCAGTTTTTAGAGTCAAATTCTCAGCTTTGCAGTAATGACCTGGGTGATTTTGGACAATTTTCTTCACCTTATTAATCCTCAGTTTCTTCATCTATAAAATAGAAATTATAATCCTTAGTTTTCAGAAAGAATATGAGAATTGAAAATCAACCAAAATTCCTGACAAGTAGCCATTCAGAAAATGAATCTTCATATTTCATGAAGATGATGGTTTCTGTGGCATCTCTGCCACCTTTGTTGGTTATTTAACTATTAGCCAGATGCCATTCTTGCCACCTCAGTTTATTGGGAAATATTTTGTGTCCATGAGCTCCTATTCTCTACTTTGCTTACCACAGTACCTTATAAACATTAAACTTTGAGTAAATGAATGCATGAATGAATAAATTTGTTAAGCAGACCCTTGAAAATGAAAATGGGAATGATTTGAGGAATCTTACATCGGACAGATAAAGCTGTGGAAAATTTTTTATATACAAGCATAGTTTCTTTTTTCTATGAAAAAATCAGGTTTTTGTCAGAATTTCAAAAAATAAGTTATATCTAATATTCAAACATTTTGATAATTTTAGACAAAACTGAGATTTTTATTAAAGCCTATTTAATGCTAAATCTGCATAATAGACTCTGATATGTCAGAGAGAAGTTTGAAACAGGAGCCAGAAATGAGGGTTTAAGCCTGCCATTTCAATCCAGCATTTCCAACTTCAAAACGAGGTGGTTGGACTAGGTAGTTTTTCTGATTCCCTTATTCATAGACTTTATGATCCTTGCCAAGATATTGAAAATACTTTTCAATCCATTTCCAAGTGGACATGCTCAGGGGAAAGCAGAATATTCTCTAAATATATCAGGATCAGAGCAACTTTTTATGATCCAAACCAGGGCAGACAGGGGCTACTATTCTTTGGAGTTCACATTCTTTTGGAATAAAAGTAAGCCAAAAACACAATATTATATAAAAAATATAAATCAGGGCAGTGGTGATAAAGAGCGAGTGATGATGGCCAAATTAGTTGAATGGCCCAGGAAAGTCTTTCTTAGGATAAGTCTGAGCAATGCCTGGAAGGAAGAAAAGAAAAATTGCATGCCCAACCATGCAAAGATTTAACAATGGAAAGAAACCTTGCAAGAGACGTATTACAAATGTCAAGTCCCAGAGGCTGGCTGGGCTTAGCATGTTAGAGCCAGAGAAGGAGAAGACTGTTTGGATTATAGTAAGGTAAAGGATAGAGGTGGGAAAATAACGTGGATGAGTTAGATCGTGGCTAGAGCCTAGAGAATTTCATAGTGAGATTGTAGAGCTATAAGAGTTTAGATTTTGGATGTTATTGTAGGTGCTTTGGGAAGTGATGATACCAGATTTATGTCATTAAGCCTTGCTTTGTGAAAAATTCACATTTCTAAAAGCTGGATTTTTTTTTTTTTTTGTAATGGCCAGGTCCTGATTCAAATCGAAAGAAACTGTTGTAAAAGAATTATTTGCTATTAAAATCCCTTCCAAGTACCTGAAGCTATTTTATTCATGCACTCTAATCAATACTCACGGAACAGGTTATAACGTCGTTTAAACGAGTCAGTTCCTGGCTGGCATCGTCATTGCCGGCATGTTCATGCGTTCCCGTTGTTTTTTAAACTGCATTTTACACCAGGGGAAATTGCACACAGTAAATGTCAAGGATTCACTAGGGGCATTACAGTTTCCGAGGCATGAAGCTAATACATATTTGTCTCATTACTGTCAGCCGATCAACTTTATTTCATGGATGGCAAGGGCTCGGAGCTCATAGGAGATGTAGTTACAAACGACCTTTGGGAGGTTGTAGGGACCACAACTTCCAAAATTCACACTAGTGTCATGTCATTAATAAGAAACCAGGGAAATGGCATTCATGGACTTTTTGATACTTGATTTCCTCATAGAAACAGGTGTGTGTTGGGGGGTGTCACATTTTTTAGCTCTGATTCATCAAACCTTAAATTGAAGACAACATAGAGCGTTTGAGTGGGCAGCTTAACCCACTCCTGTGGTTTCCATATTGCCCAGTAATTTTCCTGAGGTAAACATGTTTTGCAGGATCATCAGGCTGTTAATAGTCTTTTGCTTGAATAGTTCCAAAGACAGAGGGAAAAGAAAATCCTGATTTCTTGGTGAGGGCAACTATGCAGTATGGAAATCAGATTTTTTTTATGTGTCCAATCTACATGGGTTTATTCTTCATATTTTTAATCAGATTTCATGATTTTTTGGCATAGATTATGTTATGTTCTTTTTTTTTTTTTTTGTCTCAGTTCAAGTTTAATAGAAACAACAAAAGACAATCAGTGATGCCCTACTACTGTACATAAGAGTTGGCCTGCCCCATAACAGCTCAAGCCATTCTGTCCAGAGGAAGAAAGGCTGGCCTCCCCAAACCCTGCAGGAAAGGACTGTCCTGTCCCCATACCACATCTGTACAGAGTCTAAAGTCTTATGTTCTAAGCATGACAATAGTACAAAAGAGATTTTATCTTCATGGCCACCCACTACAGCCCAGCCCTAAAATAACACAGCGCTCACTTCTGCTTAGAGAAATATTCTTTGCTCTTCTGGACATCAGTCTTGATGGTATCACTGCCAGGCTTCCAGCCAGCTGGGCACACTTTCCCATGCTTGTCAGTAAACTGGAAGGCCTGAACCAGTCGCAGAGTCTCATCCACAGAGCGGCCGACGGGAAGGTCGTTTACCGTGATCTGCCTAAGGATACATTTATCATCAATGATAAAGAGGCCCCTGAACGAGATGCCTTCATCAGCCTTTAAGACTCCATAGTCCTGAGCAGTGGTACACTTGGGGTCTGATACCAAGGGAATGTTCATGGGTCCCAGTCCTCCTTGGTTCTTGGGTGTGTTGATCCATGCCAGGTGACAGAAATGAGAATCCACAGAAGCACCAATCACTTGACAGTTGAGTTTCTTAAATTCTTCTGCCCTGTCACTGAAAGTAATGATCTCCATGGGGCACACAAAGGTGAAGTCAAGAGGGTAAAAGAAGAACACAATGTATTTTCCTTTGTAGTCAGATAGGCTGAGGTCTTTGAACTGGCCATCTGGCATAACAGCCATGGCTTTGAAGTTGGGGGCAGGATGCCCAATTTTGGCATTTCCTGAAGACATCTTGCTATCAGCAGCTCTGAGAACAAAAACGCCAAAGACAAGGCAGGAAGAAGACGTCTAGATTATGTTATATTCTTAATGTATTTTCATTTTATTTGAAACTACAATTTTCAAAGTCTCCCCCCCCCCAAGGTATGTAGTGGTGAAAAACATCTATAGGTAACTTTTTAAAAATTGTGCTAGAATATATTCATAATCATAGGGTATAATATGTCATAAACCTTCGATAAATAATCATTACTGAGGAAAATAATGTGAGGGATATCTTCAACTACTTCTGTTTAGTTCTATCCTATCTAAATACAGTACTAAGAGACTTTCTCTCTATTCTATGCCCTCTTCTTTGGCCATGGCTCTACCACCTATGCTGGGGAGATTCTAGGCAGGGATATTTGTGGCATTTGCCAGTGTTCATGATGTCTACTCTACCATGACTGAAAACAAGAATCTTGCAAGAGTCCTGAAAATTGTGCCATCATAAGATAAGCAGAAGAGCTAACAAATCTGACAGGGTTACTGCTCAAGAAAATCCCGTGGCAAAAGGCAGGCAACTGTAGGGAAGAATGCTCCCACAGGATACACAAAGGGAAGGACAAGTAGTTTGACCCTAAGCACAGGCAGAATGACAATGGTCCTTGAATGGTAAAGGACTCACTCTGGGCATTGGATAGGTTTCTTTGTATCTTCCTGTTTGTGACACTGAAGAGTTCCCTTTGAGGCAGGAGCTGGGCAGTCTCTCAAAGCTAGCTCCACTATTGTCTTTCCAAGGTAAGTGGCTGCAGTGCCCTCCCATCTCATGCCCCCTCAGTCTTCCACGGTCACAACCATTTAGTCTCTTGTCAGTTATTGTTTATAGTAAGTTTTTGCCTTGTTCTTTCAGAATAAGACCCCAGCTACCCTTATCCGGCCTCCTAAATAATATCTAAGTTCTTGCACATTAAAATATTCAGTCTTTCACAGGTGTTCTCCCTGATACGGACTTAAAGGGCTTACTTTTCGAAGCCAAAACCTTATTATTGGCCCATCTCTGTCTTTGATTTCCTCTTATGTCATTCCTATTCTTCCCTGAGGCAAAAGATGATCATGACCACATAGGAAAAAAGTTCATATAAAGGAAAGAGGGAAATCAAAAATCACATCATTTGGTATTCCAAAATAATACCTTGCTCCCAGTAAAAAGCTGGTAATTGAAATCTTTCATATATTTTAAATATAAATTTTGGCACACTGCCAGAGAAAAATGAACTTAAATCTTACATAACTAGATATCAGAATAACAGTGAAGAGCTCCCTTACCTCAACCAGAACTTAGCTTACTATTGATAGAAAAGGGAGATCTCTTTTCTCCAGGACTCAGAACCACCATCACTAATCAATGTCAATAGTACTTCTTCTGAGCCAGGACTCAACCTCAGACTCTTTGTCAGCACATTAGCCACTATAATACCTCTTGAATTATAATACTGGATATGAAACTATTTGGCAAATCTAAACTAACATATGTAAATATAGTTTTCTTATAGTAAGAAATTTGTCCTCTCTTACTGTTCTTAAGAAAGCATTTCATTTTGTGTGCTATTTTGTGATCCACATCAAAAATCTACAGTGGTAAAAAAAATGTATATATTCAGATACCTAAGTCTGGATTTCCAAATGGAAGAAATAAACATCCAGTGATCTTGATAGATATTCACAGTGAGATAAATGATGGGGTTTTTTAATGTAACTTCGTTTTTCCTCAGAATTCTAATACTTGGAGTTATTACCATATGTTCTTTTTGGGCAGGTCAAAATCTTATTGAAGACATGCCTATCTATGAATCAGTAAATTTAATGCTTGCTAATTAACAGTTTTAGCCCGAGAACCAGTGATTGGTGTTAGGATTACAGTATTTAATGGTTTTCAGATAGCTGTTGGTTAAATCCATTGTTCTTCAAAAAGTTGTAACTACTTGTGAACCCAACATTATATCCACACCTTTGGCAATATGTATAAGAAGTTAAACATGTGAAAGCCAATAAAAGCATTGAAGGTATTATATGTTATGATTCAATGTGCTTTCGCCACTCCAAAATAGAGGCCCCATTTTAGTTTATCTCAAATTGGTTTCTTTGAGTTTATTCCTGTGACTAGTAATTAAGTTATATACAACCCAAGAAAAGCTGTATCCATGTAATCTCTCAATTAATGAATGTAAAAGTGGCAAAAACAATGATGATTGGATGTTCACATTTTCCAGAAGTTCAATACGTATGATGTCCAACCAAATAAAAAAACTATAGTGTGCATAAGTTAAAAAAACTCAGAAATGTGCCTGCATAATGCCAAGAATGTGACTTAAAGTTTCAATTGAATAACATTATTTAGATTTTTTAATTTCAATTTATTTATTTTTTATTATGTTAGTCACCATGCAGTACATCATAGTTTATGATGTACTGTTCCATGATTCATTGTTTGCATATAACACCCAGTGTTCTATGCAATATGTGCTCTCCTTAATACCCATCACCAGTCTAACCCATCCCCCCATCCCTCTCCCCTCTAAAACCCTCAGTTTGTTTCTCAGAGTCCATGGTCTCTCATGGTTCATCTCCCCTTCTGATTTCCCCCCTTCATTTTTCCCTTCCTTCTCCTAATGTCCTCCATGCTATTCCTTATGTTCCACAAATAAGTGAAACCATATGATAATTGACTTTCTCTGCTTGACTTCTTTCACTTAGCATAATCTCCTCCAGTCCCACCCATGATGATGCAAAAGTTGGGTATTCATCTTTTCTGATGGCTGAGTAATATTCCATTGTATATATGGACCACAGCTTCCTTATCCATTCATCTGTTGAAGGGCATCTCGGCTCTTTCCACAGTTTGGCTATTGCGGACATTGCTGCTATGAATATTGGGGTGCATATGGCCCTTCTTTTCACTACATCTGTGTCTTTGGGGTAAATACCCAGGAGTGCAATTGCTGGGTCATTAGGGTAGCTCTATTTTTAATTTTTTGAGGCACCTCCACACTGTTTTCCAAAGTAGCTATACCAACTTGCATTCCCACCAACAGTGTAAAAGGGTTCCCCTTTCTCCACAACCTCTCCAACATTTGTTGTTTCTCGCCTTGTCAAGGTGGTATCTCATTGTGGTTTTGATTTGAATTTCCCTGATGGCTAATGATGATGAACATTTTTTCATGTGTCTGTTAGCCATTTGTATGTCTTCTTCGGAGAAGTGTCTGTTCATATCTTCTTCCCATTTTTTGACTTATTTGTTTTTTGGGTGTTGAGTTTGAGAAGTTCTTTATAGATCTTGGATACCAGCCCTTTATCTGTAGTGTCATTTGCAAATATCTTCTCCCATTCCATGGGTTGCCTCTTTGTTTTGTTGACTGTTTCCTTTGCTGTATAGAAGCTTTTTATCTTGATGAAGTCCCAAAAGTTCATTTTCACTTTTGTTTCCCTTGCCTTTGGAGATGTGTCTTGAAAGAAGTTGCTGTGGCCGATGTCAAAGAGGTTACTGCCCATGTTCTCTAGGGTTTTGATGGATTCCTGTCTCACATTGAAAGAAACTCTTTCATCCATTTTGAGTTTATCTTTGTGTATGGTATAAGAGAATGGTCGAGTTTCATTCTTCTGAATATAGCTGTCCAATTTTCCCAACACCATTTACTGAAGAGACTTTTTTTCATTGCATATTTTTTCCTGCTTTGTTGAAGATTATTTGAACATAGAGTTGACAGTCCATATCTGGCCTCTCTGTTTTGTTCCATTGGTCTATGTGTCTGTTTTTGTGCCAGTACCATGCTGTCTTGCTGATCACGGCTTTGTAATGTAGCTTGAAATCAGGCAACGTGATGCCCCCAGCTTTGTTTTTCTTTTTCAACATTGCCTTGGTGATTCAGGGTCTTTTCTGATTCCATACAGATTTTAGGATTGCTTGTTCCAGCAATTGAAAAATGCCATTGGTATTTTGATCAGGATGGCATTGAAGGTATAGATTGCTCTGGGCAGCATAAACATTTCCGACCCATGAGGATAGAATGTTTTTCCATCTTTTTGTGTCTTCTTCAATTTCTTTCATGAGTATTCTGTAATTCCTAGAGTATAGATCTTTTACCTCTTTGGTTAGGTTTATTCCAAGGTATCTTATGGTTTTTGGTGCTATGGTAAATGGAATCGATTCTCCAATTTCTCTTTCTACAGTTACATTGTTAGTGTATAAGAAAGCAACTGATTTCTGTGCATTGATTTTGTATCCTGCCACATTACTGAATTGCTGTATAGGTTCTAGTAATGTGGGGTTGGAGTCTTTTGGGTTTTCCACATAAAGTATCATGTCATCTGTGAAGAGAGAGGGTTTGACTTCTTCTTTGCCAATTTGAATACATTGTATTTCTTTTTGTTGTCTGATTGATGTTGCTAGGACTTCTAGGACTATATTGAACAATAGTGGCAAGAGTGGACATCCTTGTCGTGTTCCTAATTTTAAGGGAATGTTTCTTAGCTTTTCCCCATTGAGAATGATAGTCACTGTGGGTTTTTCATAGATGAATTTTATAAAATCGAGGAATTTTCCCTCTATCCCTATACTCTGAAGAGTTTTAATCAGGAAAGGATGCTGGTCAAATGCTTTTTCTGCATCAATTGAGAGGACCATATGGTTCTTCTCTTATTATTAACGTGTTCTATCTTATTAGCAAATGTTAAACTACCCTTGCATCCCAGGGATAAATCCCACTTGGTCATGGTGGATGATCCTTTTAATGTACTGCTGGACCCTATTAGCTAGGATTTTGTTGAGAATTTTGGCATCCATATTCATCAGGGATATTGGTCTGAAATTCTCCTTTTTGATGGGGTCTTTGCCTGGTTTGGGGATCAAGGTAATGCTGGCCTTATAGAATGAGTCTGGAAACTTTCCTTCTGTTTCTGTTTTTTGAAACAGCTTCAGGAGAATAGGTATTATTTTTTCTTTGAATATTTTGTAGAATTCCCCAGGGAATCCATCAGGCCCTGGACTCTTGTTTTTTGGGAGGTTTATGATCACTGCTTCAGTCTGTGGTCTATTCTGGAGAAAGTTCCATGTGGGTTCGGGAAGAATGAGTATTCTGTTGTTTTAGGGTGGAATGTTCTGTATATATCTATGAGCTCCATCTGGTCCAGTGTGTCATTCAAAGCTTTTGTTTCTTTGTTGATTTTCTGCTTAGATGATCTGTCTATTGCTGAGAGTTGAGTTTTGAGGTCTCCTACAATTAACGTATTATTATCAATATGTCTCTATTTTGGTTAACAGTTGGCTTATGTAATTGGCTGCTTCCATGTTGAGGGCATAGATATTTACAATTGTTAGATTTTCTTGTTGGATAGACCCTTTAAGAATGATATAGTGTCCTTCTGTGTCTCTAACTACAGTCTTTAGCTTAAAATCTAATTTGTCTGATATGAGAATTGCTACCCCAGCTTTCTTTTGAGGTCCGTTGGCATGAAAGAAGATTCTCCATCCCTTCACTTTCAGTCTGGATGTATCTTTAGGTTCAGATTGATCTCTTGTAGACAGCATATGGATGGATCCTGTCTTTTTATCCAATCTGCAATCCTGTGCCATTTTATGGAAGCATTTAGGCTGTTCACATTGAGAGTGATTATTGAAAGATATGATTTTATTGTCATTGTGTTGCCTGTGAAGTCCTTGTTTCTATAGATTGTCTCTGTAAATTTCTGTTGTATATCATTCTTGGGGTCTTTCTCCTTTTATAGAACCTCCCTTAATATTTCTTGCAGGGCCGGCTTAGTGGTCACATATTCTTTCAGTTTCTGCCGGTCTTGGAAGCTCTGCATCTCTCCATCCATTCTAAATGACAGCCTTGCCAGATAAAGTATTCTTGGCTGCATGTTCATCTCATTTAGTACCCTGAATATGTCTTGCTAACCCTTTCTGGCTTGCCAGGTCACTGTGGACAGTTCTGACGTTATTCTGATGTTCCTCCCTCTGTACATAAGGAATCTCTTCCCCCTAACTGCCCTTAAGGTGGTTTCCTTGGTGAGGCACCTGGATGGCTCAAGTCATTAAGCATCTGCCTTCGGCTCAGGTCATGATCCCAGGGTCCTGGGATCGAGCCCCACATCGGGCATTCTGCTCGGCGGGAAGGCTGCTTCTCCCTCTCCCACTCCCCCTGCTTGTGTTCCTGCTCTATCTCTCTGTCAAATAAATAAATAAAATCTTAAAAAAAAAAAAAAAAGATGGTTTCCTTGGTTCTAAGATTTGCGAGTTTTACTATTACATGCTAGGGTGTTAGTCTGTTCTCCTTGATCTTGGGAGGGGTCCTCTCTGCCTCTAGGACATGAATGTTTGTTTCATTCCCCAGATTAGGGAACTTCTCAGCTACAATTTGCTTAAATATATCTTCTAGTCCTCTCTCTCTCTCCACCCCTCAGGGATCCCAATAATTCTGACATTGGAACATTTCATAGCATCACTTATTTCTCTAATTCTGTTTTCATGGATTTTAAGCTGTGTGTTCCAGGCCTCCTCCTGTTCCTTCTTTCTATCAGTTTGTCTTCTAGATTACTAATTCATTATTCTGCCTCGTTTACCCTACTTGGTTAGAGTATCTAGATTAGATTGGATCTAATGCATTGATAGCATTTTTAAGTTCTGCCAGTTCAGCTTTCATTTCTGCCCTTAGAGACTCTTTGTTGCCATTAATCATTTTCTCCATTCTAGCAATTGTCTTCGTAACTGTTACCCTGTAGTCTATTTCTGACATCTTGCTTATATCTATATGCATTTTTTCTGTGGCAGAAGTCACAGTCTGTGAGTCTTTCCTATTTTGGGGGTTCCTCCTTTTAGTCATTCTGTTGAGGGGTGGTTGAGGGAATGTACAGAGTATAAATTATTGACCACAACTGAAGCAAGATGCATCTGTTTTCTAGGACCGTAGGGTTGTCAGCCTCTTGTTTTCCAGCCTGCCTACTGAGAGAGGGGCCAGGTATGCTGTTACTCAGGCAACCCTTTTTGGGCAGAGTTGCCCTGCCCACTGTGGGGGGTGGGGGCTCAGTGAAAACTGTTTTTTGGGGGCTTTTGTTCTCTGGCAGCTTTCCCTGGCTGCTTTCCACATCTCTTCAGAGAGTCAGAGCAGAAGTGACCATTTCCAAACCTCTGCCTCAGAACAGAGAGATCGCAGTCTGTTCTTCAGTGAGATCTCCAGGCCACACTGTCTCTGTTTCTGTCTGTGCTGCTAAAACCACAACGTCCTGGGTTGTGCGCCCCACAGCAGCACTCCCAGCCCTCCCTTCCAGGTCCAGGCACATCTCTGCTCTTTGTGTTTCTAAAACTGCCAGCCACCCCCAGTTCACACATGTGCCCCCACAGCTCCAGGTTTCAGTCCGGGGTGCTGCCCTAAAGACCTTTCCTGCCACTACCAGTCTGCATGTCTGTACCTGGTCCCCAGTGCAGGAGGCCTTCATGCTCTGGCAGTACAGGATCCAGGAGGCTCCCTGACCCTTCCGTTTATCTTCCTATATCTGCCCTTGGAATCACAGGTTCCCGCTTCATACCTAAAAACCAACTGCCAGTGATATTCTGTTTGCAGAGATCCAGATATATCTTCTTACATCTCAGGCTGATTTCTTGGGTGTTCAGAGTGGTCTGGTAGATATCTAGCTCAATTCATGGGACTGGTTGAAATAGGGTCCCCTACTTCTCTGACATCTTTGCCTAACCCATTATTTAGATTTTTTAAAAATTGGGTGTATAGTGGAGGGGAGACAGATAACGGTATGGGACGATAATTCAGGATGGCTCTTCTAATTTAGCAGAGAGAGTTCTGCTCTCTGCTCCATGGACTCATTCTAGGACCCAAGGTGACAGCAATTTTGCCATTTTTAAATGATGACTTCTCAGAGAACTCTAGTATAATTTTGTCATATAGTCAGCAGAAAGTGTGAGTTTAGGGAGGAATGCTCAGGAGAGATGTCATGGGCCAGTCCATTAACTAATATACATCATATTGACTCACATTTCATTGGGGAGAACTTAGTCATATGGCCACACCTAACTACAAGGAAGACTGGGAAATGTGTATAACTCAAGCCTTATTTCCAACTAATTAGAAAGAAAGAAAAGACAGATCATGGTTAGCGGTAGCTCTATGATTGGGTAGTACAGATGAGATGGGAAATGAGGTACAATCTGCTTAACTTTGTTAACCTAGTGTTTTCCAAACTTAGTTCACCATGGAATCTCCTTTTAGAAGACACCTATTAAAACATTTTTTAAATAAATGCTAATCTAGAGCAATGATTTTATTCTATATCATTCCCTTAACCTAGTTGGAATTTCTGTTAAAATTTATGTGATGAAGCAAAACCCTTGAAATTGCAGTGTTAAAATCCCTGCATTTGTATATTCCTATCAATGAATGTCACTTTCACCCCTGCAGTTTGGACAGGTTTAGCATTAAATTGTTGGAGGGCTTCACCTGTGTTAGGAATCACTTACTTATTTTCATCCAGAGCTTTCATACAACATAGATAGATACTTTTTCTTACTATCTGCCAGAAATAACAGCACTGAAAAAAATGACAGAACACATTTTATGAAGGCATAATATAACCCACTGCTGAGAACATGTCACTCGAGGCAAAAGCAGTTAGATCTGCCGGCTGGATGCTCTTCTGATGTTTCTCCTTAAATAACTTCATTATTCAATGAGAAGTGTTTTAATTATTTAAGTGACATAAAAGATGAGGGTGTAGTATTTATATCTAGATTCTGTTTACTGATTTTAAGTTTTTTCTATTTATATTAGATTTGTAAGAACTTACCAAACCCTATCTCCACATTTAGAGAAACAAAAGATTTCTATGTCCTTAAAGTTTCTGTTTTTTTCCCAACAGGATCCCTGTGATCCCTCTTTTGCTGTCAAACATGGCCCTTGCTTTATTAAAAGAACTTTGTCCCTCACCTTTGCAAAAACATTTACTTTTGTTACTGATGCTCATACACGGTGCACTGATATTTACTGATAATGGATTTTTCCCCACCAGTGTAATGTACTATCATTAGGGATTGTTCTCTTCATGACAATAGACATAACAGTAATTAATCAACATAATTCTCATTACCTTTATTTAGTGTACATTATATATTAGGCAATGGAGAGTTTTATGTACAAAATTTCACAGCAACCATGATATAGGAATTGTTATCTCTGTGTCATAGATGTAGAAACTGAGGAAATGTTAAATTAATATTTAAACAGTATTAAAACAACAGTAGCAACAATAGAAACACAGTTGAAATATTTTTAAACGTTCAAGTCACGATTCTAACAGAGGTGTGATTAACTTCAAGTTATATGCTTCCTTTTTGCATTATCCCATGTTCTTTCTAACGCAGAGTTGATAGATTTGAAAATACATCTGTACTCTTCTTTCTGCACACCTACTATCTTTATGTAGATGTTCCAATTCTTGCAATGGTAAATTGATCTTAGACTGTGAAGTAGTGAAGTCTTGAATTCAAATTAACAATGTGTATATGACATGGAAAACATCATAGAGGAGAAGAAAGGAATGAGGATGTCCATTATAACCTCAGTGGTGGATCTGAAAGAGATCAGTATTGTCTTGAGCATTGACAAACGCTGAACAGTGCTCAGCAAGGACCTAAGTAACCCTTAGGGACAGTGATTAGTAGGTCATGCAGGCTGCATTCCAAGGGCTCCATGTACTTTGCATTCCCTGGAGCCGGGGGCGGGGGGGGGGGGTGTTGGGGAGAGCAAAACTCCTCAAACTAAATGCAGAAATCCTCTTTAAAAGTCATTGGTGGGCTAAAGGTGTGACCAGGAATTGTGTCAGGAAAAACAGAAATAAAGAAAAGAGTAAAAGAGGAGAAAGAAAGGTTAATAGAACACAAGAAGGCTCTATTAAAAATATTAAAATCTGTATGTACAGACCAACAAATGAGTAGATAATTAGTTGAGAGAGAAAGCAAAAATAAAATGGAAAAGGGGAGGGAGGAATGATAGGAAAGGATAGGATGGAATGCATTTCTATGCTTCCCCTGTCCTTTATTGTACACATAAAAATTAGCTGAGTTCCAATCTTACATTTACCAGTTATAATTCTTATATTGCAAGCAGCATAAAGTGGGTAATGGTTACGGTAAGAAAAAAAATAATAAAAGAAGTGATGAGGGAAGGCTAGAGGGGCATTCCAATAGTTCAGCACACAGAAGGAACAACTCAGGACCTATATAGTCCATTACACATCTGAAGCAGAAAGAGCTCTTGGGACTCTGGCAAGTGAAGAGTAATGAGCAGTCTCTTCAAGCTTCTGACATTGGGATGAATTTGCTTCAGCCATTTTCTGTCCTGAGCCATCCAATTAAAGATGCAAATACCCTTGAGTGTTTCCTAGGTCCAGCTCCTCCCAGGTCACAGGTTCATCACTTGGTAGAGAATGGGAAGGGGAGGCAATGCACATTAATGGCAGTTTCCACAAAGCCAAACAAAGTAGGGAGGAGTGGCTTCTTAAAGGGAAATCCTGGTTGTGGTATGAGAAAAAGAGTAAATAGATGCCGGGCAGGCACTGCCAACTCAGGTCTACCATACAGCACGGCTGTGCCAAGTCCAAAGATCTTAGTCTTCCAACACTTCCTGTGAAGGGGATATCAAAAAGAAATTACACTGGACACTTGTAGAAAATGGCAAGGAAGATTTTATTCAAGACTATTGCAGCAGGAGAAAGAGGTTGGAATCAACTCCACTGAAACAAAAAGCAGTTTTTTTAAGCACTGAGGTAAGCTAATGGAAAAGTGCTGGAGGACTTTAGGTGGGTGGTTAGGCAATGTGATTAGGCCATCTGTGTTTGTTAATTGGTGCTCATTGAAGTTAGGGTCCTACCCTTCCACAGAGACTGGGAGGTAGGGGCAATGTCTTTCTTGATTGCATTTCAAAAGAAAAGTTCCCAAGTCGTGACAAAGACATTCCTGTGTAAAGCTTGCAAGAGGTTGGGAGAAGATTTACATCTAAAAGGGGCAGGGAAGAATTTATACTTGAATGTTTTTTTTCAAGTAAATGCTCTACAGAAAGGGAGGTCAGGGACCTAGAGTCAGAAATAAACTTGTCTAACATTTAATCAAGCTGAGAGAAATGCTCAAGTGTTCTTGGTCAGTAGTCATTCACTCTGTGGATGAAAACCTATCACTGCTGCTTCCAAGTGCTGCCCCTGGGCTTCTCCAATTGTCCTATTGCTCCTACGTGCTGCTGCAGCTCACTCTGGTCCTCTCCTCTCAAAATTCTCCAGAGCAGCAATAATGCACAACGCTGGTGTACATGCCTCTCCTGGAAGACCTGCAGATAAAGAGAGGGAATTGCAGCAGACCGGAGGGGAGGGAACAACTTAAAACTGAATGTCAGACAGCACTACTTTTGAAGTTATGTGCTCTTTATACTTTCCAAGGAACTTCTCGGGGGCTCTACTGTGTTAGACCCCAGTCTACTACCACATTACTCAGCACCCACATGTCCCCATCAAAGCATCCTTCATTCTCTGGCTTCTTTGAATCCCAAGCCTTCTCTTTCTCCCAGCATCTCCCCCTCAAGCCTCCAGGGAAAAGTAGAAAATTCCCATTGCGTTATTATGCAAAACAAATTGCCCTTGCTTAGTTTCAACCTCTCCAAGCTTGCTAAGCCTCAGGACTTATCTGTGCGTATCCAAATAAGAAGTTTCCTAAACAGAAGGGCTTTGGGGCCTGGTTTTCACATTTGAAAGACTAGCAGAAGTTTCCTAGTTATATTTCTTTTACATGCCTCAAATCAAATTATTCTGCTGGGTTCAAAATCAGAGTACCAGGGCTTTCATCTGAGGATATAAAAGAGGAAAGGGGAAGAAAAAGGCAATAGAAATTTAAGTTTTTCCCTTTGCCAAAAAAAAAAAAAAAAAGAGTGGAGGGCTTATTTATTTATTTATAATTTGAAAGAAAGAGGGAGAAAGACAAGCAGAACGAGAAATTCTTCAAACCAAAATGATTACAATGGACATAAAGCCACTGTGTGAGATTTATAAAATATGAATTCTTTTCCTTACCTATCTTACATTTTTGTTTATTGTTTCCATAGCTAAAAAGAATATAAACCAAGGCAAGACAGGATGCAAAGTAAAGATGGAAATGAGGTGCTCAAAAAATGATACCGTCATTGATAGACAGATAGACAAACAGATATAAATAGAGAATTGACAATCCCTTGCTAGCATGTAGGGCATAAGATCCCTGGGCATTCAATAGTGTGTGAAGATTATTTAGGCAAGTGACTGAATAATGACCTAAAAAGCATACTATTACTGTGGGGAATACCGAAGAACTGTTTTATATTACAAAGTGGAGAAGATTTAGACCAAAAAAGAAAACAAAATGAAACAAAAGGCTTACACCACAGCAAATATTCCTAACAAAGAACATAGCTAAGATATGAATATAGAAGACTTTTCTGGTTAGATATCATTGATACTAGAAGCACAAAATGTTGCTCATGAGCCATATTTGGTCTGTAGGAATATTTAATTTGCTATGCAATTAAAAACTGTTAAATTACATTTTTAATTTAAGAATACAAGCATTTGTAAAACTAAGAGCCAGTGTTTTTTCTTTTAATTGGAAAATACAGCCATGGGCTTATCTTTCTATATAGTAACAACTGGCTAAATACCATTCCTCCAATGTAGACAAGGCAGGTGGCAGAGTTGTAGTGGTGGCAGGTGGCATCAATGACTCTGAGTGAGGCAGGTGTTCACAGGACAATCTTCTCCTCTCTCTCTCTTTCCCCTGGGGAGGTATGGCGTGTGTTTCCTTGGAGACTCAGCCACTGGAAAACTCTATGTGCCCTGGCCCAGGCTTTTTCCTCCATTTGGCTTCTTACAACTCTCCCTAAGCCACTGGCTTTAGTGGTCTACCTCTCTTGGGGTCACTTGGCAGGTGAGTTTTCATCGGCAGCATTCTTTCAAGTTATTAAAGTTGGCTTGCTTCCTCAGAGTCTATGTCTGGCCTTTCCTCTAGCATCAGCAGAAGGGCATTTGCTTTGCCTCTTTTCCTCGTACCTATCATTGCTGGCCTGTAGGTGTCTATTGATACTCCCAAGCAACAGAAAAGGTTACATTTATCTTTCTCTTCATTGGAAGAAACTGGATATCTCTTCTAGTGAATATGCTCATCCCCTGTCCCATGAGTATTTTTCATAGCACAAATATAGTTACTTGATCAAAGTACCTACATTTGGTCCCACCTTAACTCTCCAGCTCTTGACCTATGGATCAGCTGGTCAGGAGACACAAAGAGTCAGAGGCATTATGACTATTTTCCCTGTGTATTTGAGCCACAAGAGTCTGGCACAAGCTTCCTAATGAATGAATAAAGACCTGAGTGCAATTCATTTCAGAATACGGGAGGCAAAGAAAGGCTTGTTTGCAGAAATGATGATCTGTGCCTGGTTAACCACCTAAGCCACTTGTGCTGCTACATAATAATGCACCACTTCTCTGTTGAGTAAAAAGTTGAGTTGAGCTGGTAGAGAAAAATGTGCCATAGCAAATTGACCATGAATAAAACAAATTTACAAGTTTCTCCTGGGTGTCTGATTATCTAAAAATCTGCCAGGAAATGGAATTGCTTGTCAGCTGCCTAAATTATTTTACTCACTGCTATTGAAATTCTTGGTGGGGTAGGTGTTTTTAAAGGAAAAATAGGAAATGAGTTGGAAATGATTGATCCAACGTGAAAATAACTGTATATAGAGTCGCTTCTTTTATGTAACAAGGACCCCTTCCATTACATTCTTTTGTCATCCATCCAAAGAAGAGAGAATCAAAGACAGAAGACCCATTTTAAATGGTACAACTATTTTACCTGAGGTTTATTGATTTTTTGATGTGATATTGAGTATTAAGTATTATAATCAATCTAGAATCTGACTATATTGCTCATGTATTTCAAAATTAAGAGTGAAATTAAACCATCAACGAAATATGAATTAATGTAAAGAGGAGTAACATAGAGGGTATAATAGCTCTAATGCACACTATATTATGGTTATATTGTTCAAAATCCACCAACAAGCTTTTTTTTTTTTCTTTCCTTCTTCTTTAGATGGTTCCATTACCTTCTTTTATTACCTGACTCTCTCTTGAGGGCACTATGTGCCCTCATGGTTGCATTTTCTTTCATATGTCTTGTCCCAAGCATGAGACAGATGTCCTTCATGTTTTTCAATACTGCTTTCAGACTAGTCTTTCTCACATTTCCCTAAAAATCCCAATTTTGAAACTCAAGTAATCAGATTGCTTCATCAGTATTTCTTATTAGTGCTGTCAATGACAGAACCCCAGGTCAGTTCTTTCCATATTTAGATGACTTTACCCCATGGTTCAGTGTCACTCTCTCCAGGACTACTCCTGTCTTAACTCATGGTGATAGATGTTCCTTCTAACACCTTAGGTCCTCATTTTTTAAACTAATCTTCTTCAAAGGTTTGTATCTTCACCTGACTTCAGTTACTCATTCCCAAGGTCAGACCTTGTGACTGTGTCCTAATCATACCTAATCAACACCAATAACTGCTACCTTTAGATAATAACAATTATGTGCACCGGGTTCTTCGACTTCCACCTTCAATCTCCCTCTAGCACTCAGCTCTCTTTAAAAACACTAGCACCTCCAATCAGTGGATTCTGTCAACTTCTCACTGTTCTTCATTTAATGTCATTACCCACCCCCTTTCTCCACATGTTAATGTTATGGTCAATTGTTATAATCACTCCCTTGCTAATATTGACTTCCATTCCTCTTTCACCTTATACTCAGTTGGTACAACTAAAATCCTATAAAAGCAAATCTTCTGCCTATTCCATGTTTGCACCTGTGCAACTTAAATGCAATAGAGAAAAGCACATGACCCCTCTGACTGGTCTCATTTAAGTTTCACAAACAAAAATCTCAGTTGAGACTATAATGGTGCCAGACATTCATAGTTTAACTTCCTAGTGTAAATGGTTCTCCCATTTTCTTAGTTAGCAATTTCACAGCTTCTCTCTTGAATTCCCCAGTATTCCTTTTCCATGCTCATTCCCACCTGATGATACCGCTTCTTGCCTCCCTGACAAAATCGAGCCAGAAAAGGAATACACCTACTAGCATTTGCACCCTATTTCTATCCTGCTGCCTGTTACCATAGCCTTATAGGAAGCCAGTCTCTGTCTTGCATGTTAGATTCTACTGCTGCCTTCCCTATTCTCTGTCTCCTCTTTTATTCATATATCCACATCCATTTCATCAGGAAACTTTCACATCTCTACCTCCAAATTACATCTAGTAGCCCTTCATTTCTAATCACCTCCAGGGCTACCATCCTGGCCCTAGCCACTACCACCAATATCTCTAATATGAATTACTGCAAAAGCCTCTTAGCTATGCTCCTTTCTTCTGTTCTTGCCTGTTAACCCATCCACTCCCCTCCCACTATTCTCAAAGTTCATTACTATTCAAATCTGATCATGTCACTCCTCTGTCAACACCCTATGATAGTTTGCTGTTTTGTTTAAATGATTTTGTTGTTAAAATTGCCTAAATGACCCACTTCATCTTCTGACTTCATCTCTTATACACCCCAAACCCCCACTTACAGTTTATGCCTTGGATGCCTCCCTCCCTGGAATACCTTCACCTGGACAACTCCATGGTAAATTCCCTCACTTCTTTCAAATCTCTCTTCACATGTGACTTCTCACTTACCACCTATCCTGACCATTCTCTTTGTCTCACCTGCCAATTTTCTCTGTCCCTCTACTTCTATTGTTTATTATTCTAGTCTATTTAAAAATTTTTCCCATAATATTTGTCACCTTCTGAAGCAAAAAATACTTCACTTACTTGTTTAGGTTATTATTTATCTACTCTTTTTAACTCTAAAATATAAATTCCTCAAGGTCAGGAATTGCTATCTGGTTTGCTTACCGATGTGGCCCAAATGGTCTAAGGCATCACTTGGCATATGGCAGGAGATCAATAAACATGTGTTAAATCTATAAACACTTTCTTACTGCTGGCACTCTGTAGTGTTGCTTGTTCAACTTTTATTGGTTTGATTTATTTGCATTGTAAACATAAGGGTATTCATATTCCTTCACCATTTGGTAAGTTGAGTAGTATTTATTTTTCTTATTACAATTGTGCTTTATGTAGTATGCCAGTTTATGTTTTCCTAGGTTAAGATGCCCTAATTTTCTCTTGTTCTCACTCTTTTGCTTAAGATTTTTACCTCTCATATAACTTACTTTGTTTTGAAATCTCTCATTGGTCCAGGGCTTCTTTGGCCCACCTTATAGACTATCCATATAGAAGGGATCTTTGAGATAATATACCCTAACTGCTTTATGCATAGGTGAGAACATTATGACACAGGAAGATGAATAATTTTCTATTATTTATTAATGATAAAACTCAGCTTCAATTCTCCTGGTTCTATTCTCTTTTCACTATAAGCCAAAGTAGCATACACATGACTCACTCCATCTTCCCTCTTCCATGAACTGATATATAGCACAGCAGTCTTTCACAGGAGTAAGGCAATGGGTTTGGACGAAGTGGGTCATAGAAGTGGGGACTAAAGCACAAATTCAGTCTTTTTTGACATAGGAGGAACTCAGACAATAAGACAAGACTACATTCCTTGATACCATTTCAGAATAATGGTGAAAGAACCAAGCTGGAGCTCAGAGGACGGGGTAAAACCCAATGACCTCAGTAATACTAAAACATTGTTTTCTAGGTCATATAGGAAAACTTAAGTTATAGGTTGCAAGATGTACGATGCCTATCATATGGCACAGTATTTTAGGCTACTATGGGACTGATATTTATTTCCCTTAAGCTACCGTTAATTGAGCCCTTCCTCTGTGTCAGGTGTTGTTGGTTGCCTTAACTCTCTCAGTACCTGTGCAATAGATAATACTATTATCCTCATTTTACAGATGAGAAAAAGGAGATAATAATTTAGTAATTTGTCAGTTGTTACAGATGAGTGTGAGCTAAGCATAAATTTGAATACAATCCACTCTGCAAGAATGCCCTCCCCATATTCAATAAGGGGGTGTGGTTAAGGCTGCTTAAATAGTTCCAGTTTCCAGTTTCAGTTCATTTGAGAATTGAGACAGGATCAAACCTATCCATAGGGTGATATGAACACATTGAAAAGGAAAAGCTAGAGCAAGTAGGGTTACAAATAAGGTGGGATGATGGTAAAAAAAAAACAAAAAACAAAAAACAACTTTATTTGTTAATTCCTCTCAAGCTGTACAGTTTTGAATTCTTAAGATTATTTTTATTATTTTTATTTTTTTTTAAGATTTAATTTATTCATTTGAGACAGAGAGAATGAGAGAGAGAGAGCACATGAGAGGGGGGAGGGTCAGAGGGAGAAGCAGACTCCCTGCTGCGCAGGGAGCCCGATGCGGGACTCGATCCAGGGACTCCAGGATCACGACCTGAGCCGAAGGCAGTCGCTTAGCCAACTGAGCCACCCAGGCGCCCCAAGATTATTTTTATTGAGAGACTATTCATGAAACAAAGTGAGACCTAAGTGATATCAAAAGTAACATTTTCCACAAATACCATTTGGGGTCAGTGATTTCACTAACAGAGGCAATTCTTAATTTTGCCAATAAATAAATAAATTTTGGAACATCAGAGAACTTTTGGGGGTGACATGTGTCTTCTAAAATCATTGTCCTTTGTCACAGAGGGGCCCATCTAATGAGAGGTACTGTGTTCCCACCAGAAAAAGCAGTTGGTTGCACATCAAACTGAATGTGGAATGATAGGAATCGCTGAAAATTTGCCAGCCTGGCAGTGAATTAGTTTTTCTGTGTCCTCAGGGATAGACTGCCCTGTGAGAATTTGAACCTATCAGTTAGCTGTCAAATTTCATTTGACACCTCATCCAAAATTTAAAAGGGCCTGCCATCTGAAGTCAGAGATGTTCTTGGAGAAAAGGAAAAGGCTATTTCTTTATGGGCTAGCAGGATCGAAGCTGCCAAGTGCTTCTACTGAGGGCATCAAGCTGGCAGCCCTACATGAGCAAACTTCACAGATATTATGGCTTCCTAATGTAAGCAATTCTTTCTCAGCCCCTAAACTCATTTTTTCCCTCTCTCTTTCAGACAGAGGGCCCCCAGAGGCACGAAATCCCTCGGGGGACATTTAGCACAAGTTGCAAAGTGCCGCTGGAGTGTCAGTCGACAAGAGGTTACAACTTGTAACTTCGCTGTTTCTTAACTGCAATTGGGTTTTCTACTCTCTCCTTGTCTTCTTCTGGGCATTACTTTTTAATTTTACCCAGAATACCTTGCATGCCCACCCCATCCTGTGAAATGTGAAGTTTTCACGTGTCTTTTTATGAGTGAAATCCATCGTAAAGTCGTTTCTGCACACGCTATAGAAATGTTCCTCGCTGGAGAGGCGTTCACACTTGGCTGACAGATCACCACCTGACGTTGACGTTCTCTAATGCCCCCCATGCCCCACTTTCCCCCCAGTTCTGCTAACTGCTTTAAATGGCTTCTTTGAGTGAGGGCTTCAACAGTTTGGAACCTGCCCTGAGACAAGGACCCCTTGATGGATTCATGATTGACCTCTTGATTATCCATGGCCATTTGAGGAAGATTAAAAGGGCATGGCATGAGAGGAACATTAGCTGCAATCAATCTGCTGCTCCCTTCTCCTTCTTCCTTTCTCCTTCACACAGACTGATTCATCAAAGGACATTTGCAATGCCTCATTTCAGAGATCCTGGCTTCAAAGCCAGGCTTTATTTTACAAAGAGAAAAATACTAAAGTCTCTCGCTAGATCCCTTCAGGGCCAAAGGAAAAAAAAAATCCTCTAATTGTCACATCTATGCTGGCTCTGGGGGGAAAAAAAAAAAAAGTGCACATGTAAGGGCAATCATTTGAAAAGAATAAAGGAAAAATTGCTCACTTTTGTTTTATACCACCTTAATTTCTTTGTTAGTTTCTCTGTGCTAGTCACCTGTACCAAATCTGGACTCTTAGAAAACTACAGAGGGCACATAAAGATTTTAATTTAAACCTTAGCTTCTTAGGTAAATGAAGCTAGGTTCCTGCCTTTGCAATCTAATTCACACAGGGCCAATTTTATTCTTGTTCCATTATTTCATCGAGCTTCTGTGATCATAAGTCTCGCTTTGAAGTTGGTTGGAACTCTGAGCACAGATAGATTCCCTGGGTCTTGGAGTAAAATGAGTAATAGATCTGTAACCTCACAGTTCCTAATGCTTGCTCACTCTCTCTCTTTCCCTGTGGTCCTCATTCGTGTTCTGGAAATGACTGGAATTTGTGTAACTTCTGAAGTTTGATCTGCTACACGACTAGTTAAATGATGGGAATTTGGGTGAACAATAAAACATACATGTACAAAACAGAAATTAAACTAAAGTTGCCTTTTTTTCTGGTTATCTTTATATAGAGAGAAAGAGAGACAGAAACAAAAACAGAGTGAGGGAGAGAGAGAAAGAACATTAAACTGAAACTAAACTTTAATTTTTTTCAGGTTATCATTTTAGATAGATTGAAATAAATAGATATCTATACTGTACCTGTCTCATCTATCTATCTATCTATCTATCTATCTATCTATCTATCTATCTATCTAT